>NC_054473.1:3307875-3418764 GCF_017639515.1 Carcharodon carcharias
TCATGAAAGGCTTCTGACTGTCAACCATGAAAGAATGTGGAGCATCCTCCTCAAATATGGCTGCCCTTGGAAATTTGTCACCATCCTCCGCACTCCACAATGTCAGGCCATGACCCTCACCAACAGAACCATCACAGACCCTGCCTCAGTGATGACTGGGGCCAAACAAGGCGCTGTCACTTCACCAACTCTCTTCTCAATTTCCCTCACTGCAACTCTCACAGTTGAGTTCAGTTTTAATGATGCCATGTATGATGCCGTGTATTTAATGACACCATGTATGCCCAACTGGATGGTGTTGCCATGGGCTCCCCTCTAGGCCCAGCTCTCACTAACATTTTCACTGGTTTCCACAAAAAACACACTTTCGATGGGATGACCTCTAACTTCCCTCTCCTTGTATATTTCCGATCCATAGATGACATTGTTGCTTTTCAGCTGCGTGTAAGAATTTCCTTACACATCTTAATGGGTTCCATCCTGTGCTCAAATTCACCTTTGAAATGGAGCAGTCTAATGAACTCCTTTTCCTCCACATGCGAGTTCAGAAATCTGCTCATGGGTTCTCTACGACTGTCCACCACAAGCCTACTTTCACTGGTCAATGCATGTGTTGGGAGTCCAAGTGCTCTATGAGCTATAAGCCTGGCTTTATTAGCAACCTTGTAAATAGGGCCCAGGTCATTTGCTGCCTGTGTAAGGTTAATGCTGAAATCGGGTGCATCGGAGCCATCCTGTGGGGTAATGGCTACCCTGATCAGATCATTGTATATCGTGCAACTCATGAACCGGCCTAAGGCCTCCACTTCCTGTCCTGAAAAGTGCCCAGTCTACCTCAGAATACACTGGAAATGTAAAATATCTCAAAAATTCGAGCAACAGGTGAAGCTAGCTGTTTCATGCTGCTATTATACAGTAGCTAAATGAGTGGTATTCACCACTAACAGGATGCTACAATCAAGCCAAAAAGATGTTCTGCCTATCACACAAATGAATAACGTATTATATGAATTTCAGTTCTGGTATGATGCCAGGTATATAAGCTGTACATTCCAACAACTGGGGGGTCATATCAAACAGCACATCCCTTTGATTGTTAGCAGTAGGCAGAGTACTGACCATACTTACCCAACCCAAGCTTGCAAAACTCAAAACATAATGTCTAACATTAGATGTGATTCTGCAAACGGACAACACTTGCTGAACAACCCCAAGTGTGCTAAGAATTACACTAACAACCAATTTAAAATTATCAGTTGGGCTCACATTGAAGCTCACTTACACATGCTAGAAGCTACATATATTCAAATGTGGGGACCTATCCTCTGCAGACAAAAGGAACATGCCCAGATATTGCACTCTTTTTGAACAAACTAAAGCATGGGGGACAATTGCTCCCTGGTGCATTTACCATGGTAACATTTCAACCAATCAGAGCAGACTTTCCAACCAATCAGCACCCCTTTTCTCATGCAGTATAAATTGTTGTTCTGTTTGAGCTTTTTGTATTCTTGTATTTGTCCTGATGCAAAATGAGAAAATTGACAGCATGTCTGTCTCCTTAATCAGCAAAATGAAGAAGGTTTATTCGGGAAGGCACCAAATGTTGAGAGACTTCTTCAGGAATGTGCAGAGACAAGGCCGAGGTGTTGGAGAGAGAGAGCGCACAAACCTCCCAACACCTCATCCATCCGACCTTTCAAACACTGTCTGCCGGACATGTGGCAGAGCCTGCAGATCGTACATTGGACTTATCAGAACCCTTCCAGCCGGGGCGGAAGTGAGTTATCCTCAATCCTCAGACACTGCCTGAGAAGAGAAGGTTAAACCTGTTTGGTTTGGTACATTCCAGACAAATTCAATTTATGGTAATGAACAATTAGATCAAAATCTTGATTTTCAAACGGACATGCGTCATTAACACGGAACTGTTCAGCACCTGCTCATCTGTTCACTCTCTGAGTAAAATAAACCCCAGGATCTATTCCAGTTGGAATTTCAGCTTAAACAGTTTCCAATCATGATATGTGTTAATGAAAGGAGTGAAAAATCTCAAAACAGATTTTGAAAATAGTGTCACCACCACTTTTTCAAAGTAACTAAAATTTCTAACAACCAAAATAGAGTAACAAACAAACTATTAAAAATAAAAAAGATCACATATTTTACAAGTATGGGAGTTGATTTGCTGCTCACTCTGATTTATTAATTTCCTTAATGTTTTCAGTTAAAGGCTGGAACTCTTCACAAAAGCCTGAACTTTGACTCCAGCTTTTCACCCTAAAGAGGGTGAAGTTTGCAGTCAGCAAATCTCCTTCTGTGGTTAGGAAGCATTTCACTTTGTTCCAAAAACCCTTCAAACAAAACTAAGATTGAATGCTCAAAGATAGATTACCCACAGCTTCAGTTAAAGTATTAACAACTTCTCTATTGCAAAGGGTTCAGTCAGACAAAGCTACAATAAAAACACTTTCTGATTAACAAACCTGTTCATCTGTAATTACAGAATATTTCTGATTAGCAACAGTTGTGCTGTATTTGTTTAATTGCTGTCACAAAGTTTGCTTTAAGATCTGATTCATCTTCCTTTAATTGAAACCCTTGAAAATTAAATTAAAAACAAGATTCTTGTCTGAATTTGTCAGGTGGGAGGGTGAGCTGTGAGGGGGATGCAGAGATGCTTCAGTGTGATTTGGTCAAGCTGAGTGAGTGGGCAAATGCATGGCAGATGCATTATAATGTGGATAAATGTGAGGTTATCCACTTTGGTGGCAAAAACAGGAAGGCAGATTATTATCTGAAAGGCTATAAATTGAAAGAGGGGAATGTGCAACGAGACTTGGATGTCCTTGTACATCAGTCGCTGAAGGTAAGCATGCAGGTGCAGCAGGCGGTAAAGAAGGCAAATGGTATGTTGGCCTTCATAGCGAGAGGATTCGAGTACAGGAACAGGGATGTCTTGCTGCAATTGTACAGGGCCTTGGTGAGACCACACCTGGAATATTGTGTGCAGTTTTGGTCTCCTTATCTGAGGAACAATGTTCTTGCTATAGAGGGAGTGCAGCAAAGGTTTACCAGACTGATTCCTGGGATGGTGGGACTGACACATGAGGAGAGATTGAGTCGGTTAGGATTATACTTGCTGGAGTTCAGAAGAATGAGGGGGGGATCTCATAGAAACCTATAAAATTCTAACAGGACTAGACAGGGTAGATGCAGGAAGGATGTTCCCGTTGGTGGGGGAGTCCAGAACCAGGGGTCACAGTCTGAGGATATGGGGTAGACCATTTAGGACTGAGATGAGGAGAAATTTCTTCACCCAGAGAGTGGTGAGCCTGTGGAATTCGTTACCACAGAAAGTAACTGAGACCAAAACATTGTATGTTTTCAAGAAGGAGTTAGATATAGTTCTTGGGGCGAAAGGGATCAAAGGGTATGGGGAGAAAGTGGGAGCAGGACATTGAGTTGGATGATCAGCCATGATCATAATGAATGGTAGAGCAGGCTCGAAGGGCTGAATGGCCTCCTCCTGCTCCTAGTTTCTATGTTTCTGAACTATTTTTAGGGCAAAAGGAAATATTTTAAATGTCAAGCTAGGGAATAGCACAGCCAAGAAGCTTTAGCATTTTATGTGGTCATTTTACAGCACTGATTGTGTTAAAGGCAGGAAGGAGCTGGTCATATGGAAAGTAATGAATTGGGTTTGAGGATGGATGGACAGCTTTTGGGTTTAGGAGGAGGTCAACAGGCGCTACCACAGTGCTGAGTTGGCCTGATAATCAGGGGCCTGGTTCCTTCCTCATGAAGCTAAGATGCCCATTCTTATGCCAGATGCATCCAGCTCTCAATTCTACTCAAAACATCCTACTCCCCCCACCCCCAACACCCATTTTCCAACCCAGATGCACCCAGGACACATCCCTTCACTTGGACTTCCTCCAAAATTCCCAGGCCCAGATCCTTCTGCCCAGTGCTCACAAACCCCTCCACTGCATTGCAGGATTCTAAACTTCCCCACTTCTTACCCCAAACTCCCAGAAGCGCCAAGGATTCCAGACCTGAGATGCCCCCTCAAAGCTCAAAGTAACCCTATTGGGCGAGATTCCTCAGCGTTCAGCTTGACCCAAGTGCAGCAAAATGCTGCAGATCCTGAAAATCTGAAATGAAAACAGGAAATTTTGGAAATACTCAGCAGGTCAGGTAGATTCTGTGGAGAGAGAAACAATTACAGATGAAAGGTTGACCTAAAGCATTAACTCTGTTTATCTCTCCACAGATGCTGTCTGACCTGTTGAGTATTTCTGGCATTTTCTGTTTTTATTGAAACACGAATGATTTGTTGCTGATCAGCCGCACTCCAATTTAAAAAAACTAAACATATCAACAGCGTAATAGCTTCGACAGTGAGCTGAACTTACAGTCTCACGTCAGGAATGCAGAGCTGGGGAAAGTCCCTGGGTGGACCCACTGGCCTGGAAAGAGTACAGAGGGAGACACAGGGGCTGCCAGCCGAAGAGGCAGGCTATGTGAAAGGCCCACCTTGGTGCTCCAGAATGTTAAGAGAAAGAATCAAACAAAAAACACCCCCAGCCAGGGGAAACGTCCTTCCTGCATCTACCCTATCGAGCCCTGTGAGAATTTTGTATGCTTCAATGAGATCACTTCTCATTCTTCTAACCTCTAGAGAATACAGGCTCAGTCTCCCCAGTCTCCCCTCATCCGACAATCCTGTCACCCCAGGGATCAGTGTGGTGAACCTTTATTGCACTTCCTCCATGGCAAGTATATCCTTCCTTAGTTAAGGAGACCTAAGTGCCTATTGATGGCTTCACTACTAAAAAAACACTTGTATTGATAAAAAATCTATTTGTTACATTTTAATTCTTTCAGCTACTTAATCCCTTTTAAAAGTAAACATTCACTTAGGTGAAGTACTTAATCCCTTATAAAAACAAGCATTTGTAGTCGTAGCCTCATATTAAAGACTTGGTAACCACTTGGAGCTGTTAATAAAACTGCAAACTGACAGGCACCCCATTGTGCTAATGACAGGTTGTGAAATCAGTCATGCAGCACAAATCCTATAGTGATAACTCTCACACTTATGTGAACAGACAGAGTGAAACAGCAAACACTTTTTTTTAACTGCAGGCTTTTTTCATTCATAGGGCAGGAAGTTTAAATGCCTTGACAGCTTGATAGTTCCAATGAGTTTATCCATTTTTACACAGCTACTTTTGGCTTAACTAAAGCCATCTTTATTCTTTCATGTGATGTGAGCTTCATTGGCAAGGCCAGCATTTATTGCCCATTTCTAATTGTGGTGAGCTGCCTTCTTGAACCGCTGCAGTCCATGTGATGTAGGTACACCCACAGTGCTGTTAGGGAGGGAGTTCCAGGATTTTGACCCAGTGACAGTGAAGGAACGGCCGATATATTTCCAAGCCAGGGTGGTGAGTGACTTGGAGGGGAACTTCCAGGTGGTGGTGTTCCCATCTATCTGCTGCCCTTGTCCTTCTAGATGGTAGTGGTCATGGGTTTGGAAGGTGCTGTCGAAGGAGCCTTGGTGAGTTTCTGCAGTGCATCTTGTAGATGGTACACACTGCTGCTACTGTGCGTCGGTGATGGTGGGAGTGAATGTTTGTGGCTGTGGTGCCAATCAAGCAGGCTGCTTTGTCCTGGATGGTGTCAAGCTTCTTGAGTGTTGTGGGAGCTGCACTCATCCAGGCAAGTGGGGAGTTTCCATTACACTCCTGACTTGTGCCTTGTAGATGGTGGACAGGCGTTGGGGAGTCAAGTGGTGAGTTACTTGTTGCAGGATCCCTAGTCTCTGACCTGCTCTTATAGCCACTGTATTTATTTATTTTCATACAATTCACACATAAAATGATTATTGATCATAGCATTTAGAACTATTGCGAGATTCAAATACATCAGTATCTAGTAGATAATTATACAGGAGGTGGAGTTCACAAGCATTTTGTTCATAAGCATTTGTTTGAAGGTTGAATGGTTTTATGTGGCTGGTCCAGTTCAGTTTCTGCTCAATGGTAACCCCAGGATGTTGATAGTGGGGGATTCAGTGATGGTAATGCAATTGGACATCAAGGGGCGATGATTAGAATCTCTCTTGTTGGAGATGGTCAGTTAGCAGTATATCCTGTACTTTAACAATGTGAAATATGAAAACCATGTGCAGCTTGAGAAAGAGCCTGAGTTGTCAATATAAATCATGCAATGTCTTAATAATCAGGAGCTGCCTGTTAATGGTACCTTTTATTGTGCTACATTTCCCAGTTTACAGCCTGGACTGGAACTTGTGAATAATCAATCAACCTTTCACTGCCTGAAGTACTAAACCAAGAGAAAACGCCTCCAATATTCTGGCCAGCAATAGTAAATGACATGACTTTGCTCTAATAGCACTTGCAGTATTTCCTTCAGCAGGTCCCAGTCCCTTCACACTCTGTCTGATATTCACTGACATTCAGGACAGAGAATTTTAATCAATTATAAACAACATGTCTCCATGCATCCTGACCCAGGAATTTGGGGAGAGTCACAGTGTGGTCTCTCCTTGACCATCACATCCTGGGAAAGATTGGTATGGAGTTTCTCGCTGGAGTGTTGGATTCTACAATCTCACCGCACACGTTAGGTGACATTGTGAATCACTGTGAATCATTGCCTTGCTAATGAGCTCAGTCACTTCACTGACCTCCACGCCGGTTCATGCTAACAGCATCATTTAAATTTAATTTGAGACTCTGTCCTTTCGGCACTGAATGAAAAACAAATGATTCTCTCTTCAAAAAAAAACACCTGCAAACATCACACAGAGAAGTGCACAATAGGGTAACAGAGGCTACAGCTGTCATGAAGCTGTATTATGTATATAATATTTTGGAAAATATTTTTCTTTTAAAATAGAGGTTTAGTCTGTGGGTGTGTCTTAATTGGATTAAAGCCAACTGGTCTGGGTGCTTTGATGTGTACTAGTTTGATATGGAAGAGAGATAGCGTGCATTTGCATTTTCTGAATAGAGCATTCAAGAATTGGGGTGAAAACATGACGCCTTTCTAGCAGCTACCAAGCAATATTACTAATAAATATTTTATTTTTGTTGTGAAAGCAGAGACCCCAGGAGAAAGGTCCAGTCTTTATATTTATTTAAAAATAATCTAACACTGAATTATGAAGTTGAGAAATTCTCTCATCGTCACATCATCTCTGAGCAGAAATGATATTCTTTGCAATGGAGTAAGATCCCACTCAGTAAAATGTCAGAAAATACTCTGACCTCAATCACAAAAATGGAAATCTCAACTAGTTTAAAAGGCACTTGGCAAATATTTCATTCAGCACGTTCTTGCCCTTAATCACTGCTTCCCATCTTAACAGTCCATTTGTAGGATTAGTTTGTGTGACTCCCTCACTGAGTCTTTAATGTCCAGTCTCCAGCCCAAGTATATATAAATATATACATTAATAAATATTACTAATAAAATTGTTACAATGAATGGGGTTTCATTGTTAAAAGATGAAGTTCAAAGAGGTTGGTGATACAATGAGAATTAATATTCAATGGGGCTGGTAGGTATAACTTCAGTAGTTTTCAGGTGTGCAGGGCAGAGGCAATGTCAGATCAAAAGGCAACTGCAAGCCTCCAACTGGCTCCACAGTGAAAAGAACCTCATTTTGAATTTGTAAGATGAAAATGCTTTGCCTGGTGTTTGGTTAAGTCTATGGGTTGCTGTTGCCTTAATGAAGATTAATTTGGGGATTAGTTAAAAGTTATGATAGTAATTTGTAACCATGTGAGTATATATTTTAACCTGTGTAAATTAATAAAGTGTTTCATTTAGTTTAATGTAAAACCTCGAGATCTGGTGGTCTGATTCCTGAATTTAGAGTCGCATCTCAAACATAACACTTAAAATTAAAGGTTATGACAGTTGTTTAAAGTTTCCCTTTGGGTTGTTTTAATTAACTCCACTTTACCAACTGCTTCGGTCATAACATCAGCTTCCCTGAGCAGTCGCTGCATTGAATTGTCAGAATGCTGTCACTTAGAGGACAGATAAAGTTCTACCAGAAATAAAAAATCCATTTATGCTGGACAGGCTTTTCCAGTGGGATTGGGACTTTCCCCTGGGGTCCTGTGGGACTGGGCCTTTCCCCTGGGGTCCTGTGGGATTGGGCCTTTCCCCTGGGGTCCTGTGGGATTGGGCCTTGCTCCTGGGGTCCTGTGGGACTGGGCCTTTCCCCTGGTGTCCTGTGGGATTGGGCCTTGCTCCTGGGGTCCTGTGGGATTGGGCCTTGCTCCTGGGGTCCTGTGGGACTGGGCCTTTCCCCTGGGGTCCTGTGGGATTGGGCCTTTCCCCTGGGGTCCTGTGGGATTGGGCCTTTCCCCTGGGGTCCTGTGGGATTGGGCCTTGCTCCTGGGGTCCTGTGGGACTGGGCCTTTCCCCTGGTGTCCTGTGGGATTGGGCCTTGCTCCTGGGGTCCTGTGGGATTGGGCCTTGCTCCTGGGGTCCTGTGGGACTGGGCCTTTCCCCTGGGGTCCTGTGGGATTGGGCCTTGCTCCTGGGGTCCTGTGGGACTGGGCCTTTCCCCTGGGGTCCTGTGGGATTGGGCCTTGCTCCTGGGGTCCTGTGGGACTGGGCCTTGCTCCTGGGGTCCTGTGGGATTGGGCCTTGCTCCTGGGGTCCTGTGGGACTGGGCCTTTCCCCTGGGGTCCTGTGGGATTGGGCCTTTCCCCTGGGGTCCTGTGGGATTGGGCCTTTCCCCTGGGGTCCTGTGGGATTGGGCCTTTCCCCTGGGGTCCTGTGGGATTGGGCCTTGCTCCTGGGGTCCTGTGGGATTGGGCCTTTCCCCTGGGGTCCTGTGGGATTGGGCCTTTCCCCTGGGGTCCTGTGGGATTGGGCCTTGCTCCTGGGGTCCTGTGGGATTGGGCCTTGCTCCTGGGGTCCTGTGGGACTGGGCCTTTCCCCTGGGGTCCTGTGGGACTGGGCCTTTCCCCTGGGGTCCTGTGGGATTGGGCCTTGCTCCTGGGGTCCTGTGGGATTGGGCCTTTCCCCTGGGGTCCTGTGGGATTGGGCCTTTCCCCTGGGGTCCTGTGGGATTGGGACTTTCCCCTGGGGTCCTGTGGGATTGGGCCTTGCTCCTGGGGTCCTGTGGGATTGGGCCTTTCCCCTGGGGTCCTGTGGGATTGGGCCTTGCTCCTGGGGTCCTGTGGGATTGGGCCTTTCCCCTGGGGTCCTGTGGGATTGGGCCTTTCCCCTGGGGTCCTGTGGGATTGGGCCTTTCCCCTGGGGTCCTGTGGGATTGGGCCTTGCTCCTGGGGTCCTGTGGGATTGGGCCTTGCACCCAGGGTCCTGTGGGATTGGGACTTTCCCCTGGGGTCCTGTGGGATTGGGCCTTGCTCCTGGGGTCCTGTGGGATTGGGCCTTTCCCCTGGGGTCCTGTGGGATTGGGCCTTTCTCCTGGGGTCCTGTGGGACTGGGCCTTTCCCCTGGGGTCCTGTGGGATTGGGCCTTGCACCCGGGGTCCTGTGGGACTGGGCCTTTCCCCTGGGGTCCTGTGGGACTGGGCCTTTCCCCTGGGGTCCTGTGGGATTGGGCCTTGCACCCGGGGTCCTGTGGGATTGGGCCTTTCCCCTGGGGTCCAGTGGGATTGGGACTTTCTCCTGGGGTCCTGTGGGATTGGGCCTTGCTCCTGGGGTCCTGTGGGACTGGGCCTTTCCCCTGGGGTCCTGTGGGATTGGGCCTTGCTCCCGGGGTCCTGTGGGATTGGGACTTTCCCCTGGGGTCCTGTGGGACTGGGCCTTTCCCCTGGGGTCCTGTGGGATTGGGCCTTTCCCCTGGGGTCCTGTGGGATTGGGACTTTCCCCTGGGGTCCTGTGGGATTGGGCCTTTCCCCTGGGGTCCTGTGGGATTGGGCCTTTCCCCTGGGGTCCTGTGGGATTGGGCCTTGCTCCTGGGGTCCTGTGGGACTGGGCCTTTCCCCTGGGGTCCTGTGGGATTGGGCCTTGCTCCTGGGGTCCAGTGGGATTGGGACTTTCTCCTGGGGTCCTGTGGGATTGGGCCTTGCTCCTGGGGTCCTGTGGGACTGGGCCTTTCCCCTGGGGTCCTGTGGGATTGGGCCTTGCTCCCGGGGTCCTGTGGGATTGGGACTTTCCCCTGGGGTCCTGTGGGACTGGGCCTTTCCCCTGGGGTCCTGTGGGATTGGGCCTTTCCCCTGGGGTCCTGTGGGATTGGGACTTTCCCCTGGGGTCCTGTGGGATTGGGCCTTTCCCCTGGGGTCCTGTGGGATTGGGCCTTTCCTCTGGGGTCCTGTGGGATTGGGCCTTGCTCCTGGGGTCCTGTGGGACTGGGCCTTTCCCCTGGGGTCCTGTGGGATTGGGACTTTCCCCTGGGGTCCTGTGGGATTGGGCCTTTCCCCTGGGGTCCTGTGGGATTGGGCCTTTCCCCTGGGGTCCTGTGGGATTGGGCCTTGCTCCTGGGGTCCTGTGGGATTGGGACTTTCCCCTGGGGTCCTGTGGGATTGGGCCTTGCTCCTGGGGTCCTGTAGGACTGGGCCTTTCCCCTGGGGTCCTGTGGGATTGGGCCTTGCTCCTGGTGTCCTGTGGGATTGGGCCTTTCCCCTGGGGTCCTGTGGGATTGGGACTTTCTCCTGGGGTCCTGTGGGATTGGGACTTTCTCCTGGGGTCCAGTAGGACTGGGCCTTTCCCCTGGGGTCCTGTGGGATTGGGACTTTCTCCTGGGGTCCAGTAGGACTGGGCCTTTCCCCTGGGGTCCTGTGGGACTGGGCCTTTCCCCTGGGGTCCTGTGGGATTGGGCCTTTCCCCTGGGGTCCTGTGGGATTGGGACTTTCCCCTGGGGTCCTGTGGGATTGGGACTTTCTCCTGGGGTCCTGTGGGATTGGGACTTTCCCCTGGGGTCCTGTGGGACTGGGCCTTTCCCCTGGTGTCCTGTGGCATTGGGCCTTTCCCCTGGGGTCCTGTGGGATTGGGACTTTCCCCTGGGGTCCTGTGGGATTGGGACTTTCCCCTGGGGTCCTGTGGGACTGGGCCTTTCCCCTGGGGTCCTGTGGGACTGGGCCTCTCCCTGGGGTCCAGTAGGACTGGGCCTTGCTCCTGGGGTCCTGTGGGATTAGGCCTTTCCCCTGGGGTCCTGTGGGATTGGGCCTTGCTCCTGGGGTCCTGTGGGATTGGGCCTTGCTCCTGGGGTCCTGTGGGACTGGGCCTTTCCCCTGGGGTCCTGTGGGATTGGGCCTTGCTCCTGGTGTCCTGTGGGATTAGGCCTTTCCCCTGGTGTCCTGTGGGATTGGGCCTTTCCCCTGGGGTCCTGTGGGATTGGGCCTTGCTCCTGGGGTCCTGTAGGACTGGGCCTTTCCCCTGTGGTCCTGTGGGATTGGGCCTTGCTCCTGGTGTCCTGTGGGATTGGGCCTTTCCCCTGGGGTCCTGTGGGATTGGGCCTTGCTCCTGGGGTCCTGTGGGATTGGGCCTTTCCCCTGGGGTCCTGTGGGATTGGGCCTTTCCCCTGGGGTCCTGTGGGATTGGGCCTTGCTCCTGGGGTCCTGTGGGATTGGGACTTTCCCCTGGGGTCCTGTGGGATTGGGCCTTGCTCCTGGGGTCCTGTGGGATTGGGCCTTTCCCCTGGGGTCCTGTGGGATTGGGCCTTTCCCCTGGGGTCCTGTGGGATTGGGCCTTGCTCCTGGGGTCCTGTAGGACTGGGCCTTTCCCCTGGGGTCCTGTGGGATTGGGCCTTGCTCCTGGTGTCCTGTGGGATTGGGCCTTTCCCCTGGGGTCCTGTGGGATTGGGCCTTGCTCCTGGGGTCCTGTGGGATTGGGACTTTCCCCTGGGGTCCTGTGGGATTGGGCCTTGCTCCTGGGGTCCTGTGGGATTGGGACTTTCCCCTGGGGTCCAGTAGGACTGGGCCTTTCCCCTGGGGTCCAGTAGGACTGGGCCTTGCTCCTGGGGTCCTGTGGGATTGGGACTTTCCCCTGGGGTCCAGTAGGACTGGGCCTTGCTCCTGGGGTCCTGTGGGATTGGGCCTTGCTCCTGGGGTCCTGTGGGATTGGGCCTTGCTCCTGGGGTCCAGTAGGACTGGGCCTTTCCCCTGGGGTCCTGTGGGATTGGGCCTTGCTCCTGGTGTCCTGTGGGATTGGGCATTTCCCCTGGGGTCCTTTGGGACTGGGCCTTTCCCCTGGGGTCCAGTAGGACTGGGCCTTTCCCCTGGGGTCCTGTGGGATTGGGCCTTGCTCCTGGGGTCCTGTGGGACTGGGCCTTTCCCCTGGGGTCCTGTGGGATTGGGCCTTGCTCCTGGGGTCCTGTGGGATTGGGACTTTCCCCTGGGGTCCTGTGGGATTGGGCCTTGCTCCTGGGGTCCTGTGGGATTGGGCCTTTCTCCTGGGGTCCAGTAGGACTGGGCCTTTCCCCTGGGGTCCTGTGGGATTGGGCCTTTCCCCTGGGGTCCTGTGGGATTGGGCCTTTCTCCTGGGGTCCAGTAGGACTGGGCCTTGCTCCTGGGGTCCTGTGGGATTGGGCCTTGCTCCTGGGGTCCTGTGGGATTGGGCCTTTCCCCTGGGGTCCTGTGGGACTGGGCCTTTCCCCTGGGGTCCTGTAGGACTGGGCATTTCCCCTGGGGTCCTGTAGGAATGGGCCTTGTTCCTGGGGTCCTGTGGGACTGGGCCTTTCCCTGGGGTCCTGTGGGATTGGGCCTTTCCCTGGGGTCCAGTAGGACTGGGCCTTTCTCCTGGGGTCCAGTAGGACTGGGCCTTGCTCCTGGGGTCCTGTGGGATTGGGCCTTGCTCCTGTGGTCCTGTGGGATTGGGACTTTCTCCTGGGGTCCAGTTGGACTGGGCCTTTCCCCTGGGGTCCTGCGGGATTGGGCCTTGCTCCTGGTTTCCTGTGGGTTTGGGCCTCTCCCTGGGGTCCTGTAGGACTGGGCCTTTCCCTGGGGTCCTGTGGGACTGGGCCTTTCCCTGGGGTCCTGTGGGACTGGGCCTTTCCCTGGGTCCTGTGGGACTGGGCCTTGCTCCTGGGGTCCTGTAGGACTGGGCCTTTCCCCTGGGGTCCTGTGGGACTGGGCCTTTCCCTGGGGTCCTGTGGGATTGGGCCTTGCTCCTGGGGTCCTGTGGGATTGGGACTTTCCCCTGGGGTCCTGTGGGATTGGGACTTTCTCCTGGGGTCCTGTGGGATTGGGACTTTCTCCTGGGGTCCTGTGGGACTGGGCCTTTCCCCTTGGGTCCTGTGGGATTGGGCCTTGCTCCTGGGGTCCTGTGGGATTGGGACTTTCCCCTGGGGTCCTGTGGGATTGGGCCTTGCTCCTGGGGTCCTGTGGGATTGGGACTTTCCCCTGGGGTCCTGTGGGATTGGGACTTTCTCCTGGGGTCCTGTGGGATTGGGACTTTCTCCTGGGGTCCTGTGGGACTGGGCCTTTCCCCTGGGGTCCTGTGGGATTGGGCCTTGCTCCTGGGGTCCTGTGGGATTGGGACTTTCCCCTGGGGTCCTGTGGGATTGGGCCTTGCTCCTGGGGTCCTGTGGGACTGGGCCTTTCCCCTGGTGTCCTGTGGGATTGGGCCTTGCTCCTGGGGTCCTGTGGGATTGGGCCTTGCTCCTGGGGTCCTGTGGGACTGGGCCTTTCCCCTGGGGTCCTGTGGGATTGGGCCTTGCTCCTGGGGTCCTGTGGGACTGGGCCTTTCCCCTGGGGTCCTGTGGGATTGGGCCTTGCTCCTGGGGTCCTGTGGGACTGGGCCTTGCTCCTGGGGTCCTGTGGGATTGGGCCTTGCTCCTGGGGTCCTGTGGGACTGGGCCTTTCCCCTGGGGTCCTGTGGGATTGGGCCTTTCCCCTGGGGTCCTGTGGGATTGGGCCTTTCCCCTGGGGTCCTGTGGGATTGGGCCTTTCCCCTGGGGTCCTGTGGGATTGGGCCTTGCTCCTGGGGTCCTGTGGGATTGGGCCTTTCCCCTGGGGTCCTGTGGGATTGGGCCTTTCCCCTGGGGTCCTGTGGGATTGGGCCTTGCTCCTGGGGTCCTGTGGGATTGGGCCTTGCTCCTGGGGTCCTGTGGGACTGGGCCTTTCCCCTGGGGTCCTGTGGGACTGGGCCTTTCCATGGGGGTCCTGTGGGATTGGGCCTTGCTCCTGGGGTCCTGTGGGATTGGGCCTTTCCCCTGGGGTCCTGTGGGATTGGGCCTTTCCCCTGGGGTCCTGTGGGATTGGGACTTTCCCCTGGGGTCCTGTGGGATTGGGCCTTGCTCCTGGGGTCCTGTGGGATTGGGCCTTTCCCCTGGGGTCCTGTGGGATTGGGCCTTGCTCCTGGGGTCCTGTGGGATTGGGCCTTTCCCCTGGGGTCCTGTGGGATTGGGCCTTTCCCCTGGGGTCCTGTGGGATTGGGCCTTTCCCCTGGGGTCCTGTGGGATTGGGCCTTGCTCCTGGGGTCCTGTGGGATTGGGCCTTGCACTCAGGGTCCTGTGGGATTGGGACTTTCCCCTGGGGTCCTGTGGGATTGGGCCTTGCTCCTGGGGTCCTGTGGGATTGGGCCTTGCTCCTGGGGTCCTGTGGGACTGGGCCTTTCCCCTGGGGTCCTGTGGGACTGGGCCTTTCCCCTGGGGTCCTGTGGGATTGGGCCTTGCTCCTGGGGTCCTGTGGGATTGGGCCTTTCCCCTGGGGTCCTGTGGGATTGGGCCTTTCCCCTGGGGTCCTGTGGGATTGGGACTTTCCCCTGGGGTCCTGTGGGATTGGGCCTTGCTCCTGGGGTCCTGTGGGATTGGGCCTTTCCCCTGGGGTCCTGTGGGATTGGGCCTTGCTCCTGGGGTCCTGTGGGATTGGGCCTTTCCCCTGGGGTCCTGTGGGATTGGGCCTTTCCCCTGGGGTCCTGTGGGATTGGGCCTTTCCCCTGGGGTCCTGTGGGATTGGGCCTTGCTCCTGGGGTCCTGTGGGATTGGGCCTTGCACTCAGGGTCCTGTGGGATTGGGACTTTCCCCTGGGGTCCTGTGGGATTGGGCCTTGCTCCTGGGGTCCTGTGGGATTGGGCCTTTCCCCTGGGGTCCTGTGGGATTGGGCCTTTCTCCTGGGGTCCTGTGGGACTGGGCCTTTCCCCTGGGGTCCTGTGGGATTGGGCCTTGCACCCGGGGTCCTGTGGGACTGGGCCTTTCCCCTGGGGTCCTGTGGGACTGGGCCTTTCCCCTGGGGTCCTGTGGGATTGGGCCTTGCACCCGGGGTCCTGTGGGATTGGGCCTTTCCCCTGGGGTCCAGTGGGATTGGGACTTTCTCCTGGGGTCCTGTGGGATTGGGCCTTGCTCCTGGGGTCCTGTGGGACTGGGCCTTTCCCCTGGGGTCCTGTGGGATTGGGCCTTGCTCCCGGGGTCCTGTGGGATTGGGACTTTCCCCTGGGGTCCTGTGGGACTGGGCCTTTCCCCTGGGGTCCTGTGGGATTGGGCCTTTCCCCTGGGGTCCTGTGGGATTGGGACTTTCCCCTGGGGTCCTGTGGGATTGGGCCTTTCCCCTGGGGTCCTGTGGGATTGGGCCTTTCCCCTGGGGTCCTGTGGGATTGGGCCTTGCTCCTGGGGTCCTGTGGGACTGGGCCTTTCCCCTGGGGTCCTGTGGGATTGGGCCTTGCTCCTGGGGTCCAGTGGGATTGGGACTTTCTCCTGGGGTCCTGTGGGATTGGGCCTTGCTCCTGGGGTCCTGTGGGACTGGGCCTTTCCCCTGGGGTCCTGTGGGATTGGGCCTTGCTCCCGGGGTCCTGTGGGATTGGGACTTTCCCCTGGGGTCCTGTGGGACTGGGCCTTTCCCCTGGGGTCCTGTGGGATTGGGCCTTTCCCCTGGGGTCCTGTGGGATTGGGACTTTCCCCTGGGGTCCTGTGGGATTGGGCCTTTCCCCTGGGGTCCTGTGGGATTGGGCCTTTCCTCTGGGGTCCTGTGGGATTGGGCCTTGCTCCTGGGGTCCTGTGGGACTGGGCCTTTCCCCTGGGGTCCTGTGGGATTGGGACTTTCCCCTGGGGTCCTGTGGGATTGGGCCTTTCCCCTGGGGTCCTGTGGGATTGGGCCTTTCCCCTGGGGTCCTGTGGGATTGGGCCTTGCTCCTGGGGTCCTGTGGGATTGGGACTTTCCCCTGGGGTCCTGTGGGATTGGGCCTTGCTCCTGGGGTCCTGTAGGACTGGGCCTTTCCCCTGGGGTCCTGTGGGATTGGGCCTTGCTCCTGGTGTCCTGTGGGATTGGGCCTTTCCCCTGGGGTCCTGTGGGATTGGGACTTTCTCCTGGGGTCCTGTGGGATTGGGACTTTCTCCTGGGGTCCAGTAGGACTGGGCCTTTCCCCTGGGGTCCTGTGGGATTGGGACTTTCTCCTGGGGTCCAGTAGGACTGGGCCTTTCCCCTGGGGTCCTGTGGGACTGGGCCTTTCCCCTGGGGTCCTGTGGGATTGGGCCTTTCCCCTGGGGTCCTGTGGGATTGGGACTTTCCCCTGGGGTCCTGTGGGATTGGGACTTTCTCCTGGGGTCCTGTGGGATTGGGACTTTCCCCTGGGGTCCTGTGGGACTGGGCCTTTCCCCTGGTGTCCTGTGGCATTGGGCCTTTCCCCTGGGGTCCTGTGGGATTGGGACTTTCCCCTGGGGTCCTGTGGGATTGGGACTTTCCCCTGGGGTCCTGTGGGACTGGGCCTTTCCCCTGGGGTCCTGTGGGACTGGGCCTCTCCCTGGGGTCCAGTAGGACTGGGCCTTGCTCCTGGGGTCCTGTGGGATTAGGCCTTTCCCCTGGGGTCCTGTGGGATTGGGCCTTGCTCCTGGGGTCCTGTGGGATTGGGCCTTGCTCCTGGGGTCCTGTGGGACTGGGCCTTTCCCCTGGGGTCCTGTGGGATTGGGCCTTGCTCCTGGTGTCCTGTGGGATTAGGCCTTTCCCCTGGTGTCCTGTGGGATTGGGCCTTTCCCCTGGGGTCCTGTGGGATTGGGCCTTGCTCCTGGGGTCCTGTAGGACTGGGCCTTTCCCCTGGGGTCCTGTGGGATTGGGCCTTGCTCCTGGTGTCCTGTGGGATTGGGCCTTTCCCCTGGGGTCCTGTGGGATTGGGCCTTGCTCCTGGGGTCCTGTGGGATTGGGCCTTTCCCCTGGGGTCCTGTGGGATTGGGCCTTTCCCCTGGGGTCCTGTGGGATTGGGCCTTGCTCCTGGGGTCCTGTGGGATTGGGACTTTCCCCTGGGGTCCTGTGGGATTGGGCCTTGCTCCTGGGGTCCTGTGGGATTGGGCCTTTCCCCTGGGGTCCTGTGGGATTGGGCCTTTCCCCTGGGGTCCTGTGGGATTGGGCCTTGCTCCTGGGGTCCTGTAGGACTGGGCCTTTCCCCTGGGGTCCTGTGGGATTGGGCCTTGCTCCTGGTGTCCTGTGGGATTGGGCCTTTCCCCTGGGGTCCTGTGGGATTGGGCCTTGCTCCTGGGGTCCTGTGGGATTGGGACTTTCCCCTGGGGTCCTGTGGGATTGGGCCTTGCTCCTGGGGTCCTGTGGGATTGGGACTTTCCCCTGGGGTCCAGTAGGACTGGGCCTTTCCCCTGGGGTCCAGTAGGACTGGGCCTTGCTCCTGGGGTCCTGTGGGATTGGGACTTTCCCCTGGGGTCCAGTAGGACTGGGCCTTGCTCCTGGGGTCCTGTGGGATTGGGCCTTGCTCCTGGGGTCCTGTGGGATTGGGCCTTGCTCCTGGGGTCCAGTAGGACTGGGCCTTTCCCCTGGGGTCCTGTGGGATTGGGCCTTGCTCCTGGTGTCCTGTGGGATTGGGCATTTCCCCTGGGGTCCTTTGGGACTGGGCCTTTCCCCTGGGGTCCAGTAGGACTGGGCCTTTCCCCTGGGGTCCTGTGGGATTGGGCCTTGCTCCTGGGGTCCTGTGGGACTGGGCCTTTCCCCTGGGGTCCTGTGGGATTGGGCCTTGCTCCTGGGGTCCTGTGGGATTGGGACTTTCCCCTGGGGTCCTGTGGGATTGGGCCTTGCTCCTGGGGTCCTGTGGGATTGGGCCTTTCTCCTGGGGTCCAGTAGGACTGGGCCTTTCCCCTGGGGTCCTGTGGGATTGGGCCTTTCCCCTGGGGTCCTGTGGGATTGGGCCTTTCTCCTGGGGTCCAGTAGGACTGGGCCTTGCTCCTGGGGTCCTGTGGGATTGGGCCTTGCTCCTGGGGTCCTGTGGGACTGGGCCTTTCCCCTGGGGTCCTGTGGGACTGGGCCTTTCCCCTGGGGTCCTGTAGGACTGGGCATTTCCCCTGGGGTCCTGTAGGAATGGGCCTTGTTCCTGGGGTCCTGTGGGACTGGGCCTTTCCCTGGGGTCCTGTGGGATTGGGCCTTTCCCTGGGGTCCAGTAGGACTGGGCCTTTCTCCTGGGGTCCAGTAGGACTGGGCCTTGCTCCTGGGGTCCTGTGGGATTGGGCCTTGCTCCTGTGGTCCTGTGGGATTGGGACTTTCTCCTGGGGTCCAGTTGGACTGGGCCTTTCCCCTGGGGTCCTGCGGGATTGGGCCTTGCTCCTGGTTTCCTGTGGGTTTGGGCCTCTCCCTGGGGTCCTGTAGGACTGGGCCTTTCCCTGGGGTCCTGTGGGACTGGGCCTTTCCCTGGGGTCCTGTGGGACTGGGCCTTTCCCTGGGTCCTGTGGGACTGGGCCTTGCTCCTGGGGTCCTGTAGGACTGGGCCTTTCCCCTGGGGTCCTGTGGGACTGGGCCTTTCCCTGGGGTCCTGTGGGATTGGGCCTTGCTCCTGGGGTCCTGTGGGATTGGGACTTTCCCCTGGGGTCCTGTGGGATTGGGACTTTCTCCTGGGGTCCTGTGGGATTGGGACTTTCTCCTGGGGTCCTGTGGGACTGGGCCTTTCCCCTTGGGTCCTGTGGGATTGGGCCTTGCTCCTGGGGTCCTGTGGGATTGGGACTTTCCCCTGGGGTCCTGTGGGATTGGGCCTTGCTCCTGGGGTCCTGTGGGATTGGGACTTTCCCCTGGGGTCCTGTGGGATTGGGACTTTCTCCTGGGGTCCTGTGGGATTGGGACTTTCTCCTGGGGTCCTGTGGGACTGGGCCTTTCCCCTGGGGTCCTGTGGGATTGGGCCTTGCTCCTGGGGTCCTGTGGGATTGGGACTTTCCCCTGGGGTCCTGTGGGATTGGGCCTTGCTCCTGGGGTCTTGTAGGACTGGGCCTTGCCCCTGGTGTCCTGTGGGATTGGGCCTTGCTCCTGGGGTCCTGTGGGATTGGGCCTTTCTCCTGGGGTCCAGTAGGACTGGGCCTTGCTCCTGGGGTCCTGTGGGATTGGGACTTTCCCCTGGGGTCCTGTGGGATTGGGACTTTCTCCTGGGTTCCTGTGGGATTGGGCCTTTCCCCTGGGGTCCTGTAGGACTGGGCCTTGCTCCTGGGGTCCTGTGGGACTGGGCCTTTCCCCTGGGGTCCTGTGGGATTGGGCCTTTCTCCTGGGGTCCAGTAGGACTGGGCCTTTCCCCTGGGGTCCTGTGGGACCGGGCCTTTCCCCTGGGGTCCTGTGGGACAGAGCCTTGCTCCTGGTTTCCTGTGGGTTTGGGCCTCTCCCTGGGGTCCTGTAGGACTGGGCCTTTCCCTGGAGTCCTGTGGGACTGGGCCTTTCCCCTGGGGTCCTGTGGGACTGGGCCTTTCCCTGGGGTCCTGTGGGACTGGGCCTTTCCTTGGGGTCCAGTAGGACTGGGCCTTTCTCCTGGGGTCCAGTAGGACTGGGCCTTTCCCCTGGGGTCCTGTGGGATTGGGCCTTGCTCCTGGTGTCCTGTGGGATTGGGACTTTCTCCTGGGGTCCTGTGGGATTGGGCCTTTCCCCTGGGGTCCTGTGGGATTGGGCCTTGCTCCTGGTGTCCTGTGGGATTGGGCCTTGCTCCTGGTGTCCTGTGGGATTGGGACTTTCCCCTGGGGTCCTGTGGGATTGGGCCTTTCCCCTGGGGTCCTGTGGGATTGGGCCTTTCCCCTGGGGTCCTGTGGGATTGGGCCTTGCTCCTGGTGTCCTGTGGGATTGGGACTTTCCCCTGGTGTCCTGTGGGATTGGGACTTTCTCCTGGGGTCCTGTGGGATTGGGCCTTGCTCCTGGGGTCCTGTAGGACTGGGCCTTTCCCCTGGGGTCCTGTGGGACTGGGCCTTTCCCCTGGGGTCCTGTGGGACTGGGCCTTTCCCCTGGGGTCCTGTGGGACTGGGCCTTTCCCCTGGGGTCCTGTGGGACTGGGCCTTTCCCTGGGGTCCTGTGGGACTGGGCCTTTCCCCTGGGGTCCTGTGGGACTGGGCCTTTCCCCTGGGGTCCTGTGGGACTGGGCCTTTCCCTGGGGTCCTGTGGGACTGGGCCTTTCCCTGGGGTCCTGTGGGATTGGGCCTTGCTCCTGGGGTCCAGTAGGACTGGGCCTTGCTCCTGCGATAAATACTTTTTCAGTTAATCAAAATATAATCATCTTGCAGCAAAAATTCTCTTCACACCACGTGATTCCAGTACACTTTGAAATTCCCTTAGTCACTCAGTCCCTCTCTCTTGTTTGAGATCCGACCCACAGCTTCAGTGATTTAACTTTTAACAGGGCTATAAATAATTTAACACTGAATTATGAAGTTGAGAAATTCTCTCATCATTAGATCATCTCTGAGCGGAAATGATATTCTTTGCAATGGAGTAAGATCCCACTCAGTAAAATGTCAGAAAATACTCTGACCTCAATCACAAAAATGGAAATCTCAACTAGTTTAAAAGGCACTCGGCAAATATTTCATTCAGCACGTTCTTGCCCTTAATAACTGCTTCCCATCTTAACAGTCCATTTGTAGGATTAGTTTGTGTGACTCCCTCACTGAGTCTTTAATGTCCAGTCTCCAGCCCCAGTACTTTACAGTATTCAGTCCCATGAGGAGCGCTTGGAGACAAGGCTAATATTTACTGCCCACCCCTGAATACCCCCAAATTTGCAGCATGTTGATACCGAGTGGCTTGCTTCAAAGGGGCAGCTAGGGGTCAAGCACACCGTTGTGGGACCTGCATTACATATTGGCCTAAACTCAGTGAGAATGACAGGATTCCTTCCATAAAGGATATTAGTAAACCAACACCTTCATCATCGCTTTTACTGATAATAGATTGTCACTTGCAGATTTTTTAATAATTCAATTTCTCAAACTGCCATGTTGGGATTTGAACTCATGCTCAGAAGTGAGAGTTGCACCTCTTACAGGAGGTAGTTCTGAGAGGCCCATAAAGTAGGAGAGAAGAGAGGGCAAACCACTAGTTGGGGGAAGCACATGCAGAGGTAAGAGAAGGGGGGGCCTTTGAATCTAGAGAGGAAGATAAATTGAAGGGGCTTAGCGGCAGTTCCCAAGTGTGGGGTGGAATGATTGAAGGAACAGCAACAGACTGAGGAGTGAAGAGTGGAGGGGAATGAAGAGCAATGAGGAGATGAAGAGTAATTTGGGGAGGTGAATGAGTAATCGGGGTATCTAGAGTAATCAGGGGAGGGGAATGAAGAGTAGTTGGAGGGATTAACATTGGATTTAGGAGCAGGAGTAGACCATTCAGCCCTTTGAGCCTGCTGCGCCATTCAATAAGATCATGCCTGATCTGGTTGCGTCTCAACTCCGCTTTGCAGTCTGTCCCACTGAACCTGCCCCCACAACACCGCCCCCCCCCACCCCTCCCCTCCACCCACCCAAAAACCCTTGATTCCCTTGTTTGTCTAACGCTGTGTTAAATAAGTCCAAAGACCCAGCTATTACTGCTTTCTGGGGAAGAGAATTCCACAGACTAATGACCCTTTTAGAGAAAAATATTCTCCTCATCTCCATCTTAAGCGGTAGACCCCCTATTCTTAAACTCTGTCCCCTAGTTCTAATCTCTCCCACAAGTGGAAACATCCTCTCAGTTTCCACCCTGTCAAATCCTCTTAGCATCTTGTATATTTCAATAAGATCGCCTGCTCTAAACTCCAATGGGTACAGGCCCAACCTGCTCAACCTTTCCACATAAGACAAGCTCTCATCACAAGAATGAGGAGATTGAACCTTCTCTGAACTGCTAATGCAATTAATATTTTTTTTCAAACATTGAGACCAAATCTGTATACAATATTCCAGATGTGGTCTCACTGAGACCCTGTACAGCTGCAGTAAAACTTCTCACTTTTACATTCCACTCCTCTTGCAATAAATTCCAACATTCCATTTGCCTTCCTAATCACTTGCTGTACCTGCATACTAACCTTTTATGATTCATGTACCAGGACACCCAGATCCCACTGTACCACTGCATTCTGCAATCTCTCCCCATTTAAATAATTTGCTGCTTTTCTATTCTTCCTGCCAAAGTGGAGAAGTTCACATTTTCCCACATTGTACTCCATCTGCCAAATTTTTGCCCAATCCCTTAACCTGTCTATATCCCTTTGCAGACTCTCTACCTCCACTTGACAACTTACTTTCCTACCTGTCTTGGTGTCATCGGCAAATTTAGCTCCCATACGTTCAGCCCTTTCAGCCGAATTATTGATATAGATTGTAAATATTTGAGGCCTCAGCACTGATCCCTGTGGCACTCCACTTGTCACATCCTGCCAACCAGACAAAGACCCATTTATCCCTACTCTGCTTCCTGTTAGCTAACCAATCCTCTATCTATGCTAATACGTTATGCCTACACTATGTAATCTTATCTTGTGTGGCAATCTATGATGTGACATTTTATCAAATGCTTTCTGGAAATCCATGTACACCACATCTACAGGTTCCCCTTGATCAGCCTTGCCTGTTACTTCTTCAAAAAATTCTAATAAATTAGTTAAACACAATTTCCCTTTCACAGACCCATGTTAACTCTGCCCGATCAAGTTATGCTTTTCTAAGTGCCCTGCAGCAACCTCCTTAATAATGGATTCTAGCAAAGTCCCGAAGGGGACAGTAGTGTAGTGACAATGGCCAGAATTTTTCCGTCAGTGAGTTGGGGGCAGGGCCCACTCGCCCAGGGGAAAATGGTGCAGGATGATGTCTGGAGGAACCCCCGATGTCATCCCGACCTATTTAAATATTCAGGAAGGCGGGGGCACAGCGAGATCATTGAGGCCATTGACAGGGTAATTTAGCCAATTCAAGGCCCTGCCCGTCCAACCTTCAGGCTGGTGGACAGGTCGGGCACCCCAGCGGCTTCTGATAAAACATCAAACCTCATCCAGCGGCGGGCTGAGGTTTCATGTCTGTTTTTAAAAACTTTAATAAAGTTTATGTGATATTTATTAACATGTCCCATCTTGTGTGATATTGTCACATGAGGGGGACATGTTAATTTTTTTATTTTTCTATTTTTGATGTTTACAAAGCTTTCACCGTTCTCCCTGAGGCAGCACTTAGTCTCAGGGAGATGTGCGCACTCTGGCAGTTGGGGAATCCCCTTCCCACCACCCCCCCCACCCCCTGCACAGGGAGCGCATAGTGCTTCCCATCAGGCAGCCCACTGGGGGGGCCTTAATTGATCTGCCCACTTAAAATGGCAGCAGCGATCAGCTCCCCGCCCGCTGCCGAGCCGGTGGGGTCCGCATGCCCATCAAGGGCAAAATTCTGCCCTTGGTCACTGGGGTAGTTATACAAAGGCGCAGTATAATGCTCTGGGAACGTGTATTCAAAACCCACCAAGCTGCTGGAATGTAATAAATCTGGAGTATAAAGCTAGTCTTAATAATCATTGATCGTCACTAATGTTGTCTAGGGAAGGAAATATGCGGTTCCTACTCAGTCTGGGCTATATGTAACTCCAGACCATGGCCAACCAGTGTGGTTGACTCTTAACTGCCCTCTGAAATGGCCGAGCAAGCCATTCAGTTCAAGGGCAAATAAGGATGGGCAACAAATGCTGGACTTGATAGAATAAATGAATTTCCCAAAGGTAGCTGTTAGGCTAACTGGCCTATAGTTTCCTGCTTTCTGTCTCTCCGCTTTCTTGAATAAATGTTACATTAGCTATTTTCCGATCCACAGCAACCCTTCCAGAATCGAAGGAATTTTGGAAGATTATAACCAATGTATCTGCTATCTCTGCAGCTACTTCTTATAAGACCCTAGGATACAGACCATCTGGTCCTGGGGACTTGTCAGCCTTTAGGTCTAACAGTTTTCCCAGCACCTTTTCCTGAGCGATGGTGATTGTTTTAAGTTTCACCATCATGTTCACCTCTTGATTTTCGAGTATCTTTGGGAAGTTGTTTTTTTTTTTAAATTTTCCACGGTGAAATCAGACAGACACAAAATACCTGTTCAACACCCTCTGTCATTCCCTTGTTTTCCACTATCAATTTCCCAGACTCTCTCTCTAGGGTTCCAATTCTAGCTTTAGTTACTCTTTTCCTACTTAAATACTTGTAGAAACTCTTACTATCTGTTTTTATATTACTAGCTAGCTTCCTCTCATACTCTTCTTTCTCCTTTTTTAAAAATTCATTCTTTGCTGGTTCTTAAAATTTAACCAATCTACAGACCTACCATTAATCTGTGTGAATTTATACAGTGTTTCTTTCAATTTGATACTATGCTAAACATCCTTATTCAGCCATGAATGGTGTATCCTTCTCAAAGAGTCTTTCTTTCTTGCTGGGATAAATCTTTGCTGAAAGTTATTTAATGTTTCCTTAAAAAGCTGCCACTGTATCTCTGCTGTCCTACCTTTCAATTTAGTTTCCCAATTCACTTTAGCTAGTCTGCTTTCATACGCTTATACTTACCTTTATTCAGGTTTAATACACCAGTCTTAGACCCACACTTCTCCCCTTCAAACTGAACATGAAATTCTATCATGTTATGATTGCTGCCACCTGCAGACTCCTTTCCTCTGAGGTTATTTATTGACTCTGTCTCATTGCTCATTACCAGGTTGAGAATAGCTTGCTCCCTGTTTGGCTCTAGAATGTACTTCTCTAAGAAATTGTCCCAAATACACTATGAACTTATTTTCCAGGTTACTTTTGCCAATCTGATCTTCCCAAACTATATGTAGATTAAAGTCCCCCATGATTACTGCCATGATTACATTCTTACATGCCTCATTTATTTCTTCCTGTATACCCTGTGCTACCATGTAACTACCATTAGGGGGCCTATGAACTACTCCCACAAGTTACCTCCTACCTTTACTGTTTCTTATCTCAACCCAAACTGATTCTACATCTTGCTCTTTCAAGCTACAGAGAATGAAGAGTAATCAGGGAGGGGAACGAAGAGCAATTGGGGGAAAGGAGTGAAAAGTAATCGGGAAGAGGGGATGAAGATTAATCAGGTGGGAGAAGCATGAAGAATAATCTGGGGGAGGAGAATGAAGAGTAACCGGGAGGAAGGGGAATGAAAATTAATCAGTGGGAGAGAATGAAGGCTCATCAGTGAGGAGGATGAAGATTGATAGGGGGAGGGGTATGAAAAGTAATCGGGAAGGGGAATGAAGAGTAAGCATTGGTAGGGGAATGAAAAGTATTTGGGGAGGAGAATAAATCATAATGGGGGGAGGGGAATAAAGGATAATCAGGGAGGGGAATGAAGAATAATGAAGGAAGAGTAATCGCTGGGAGGGGAATGAAGAGTAATCAGAGGGGATGAAGCGTAATCGTGAGAGGGGAGGGAATTGAAGAGCAATTGGGGATGAAGAGTAATCGGGGGAGGTGACCGAGTAATTGGGGAATGAGGAGCAGTTGGAGAGGGGAGTGAAGAGTAATCAGGAAGAAGGGAGGGAAATGAAGAGTAATTGGGGGGAAATGAAGAGTAATTGGAAAGAGGAATGAGCAGTAATTGGAGGAGTGACCTAAGAGTAATTGGGAAGACGAACGGAGAGTAACCGGGTAAGGGAACAAAAAGTAATTGGGGGAGGGGACTGAAGATTAATTGTGGATTGAAGAGTAATTGGGGGAGAAGAGTGAAGAGCATTTGGGGAGCAGAATGAAGAGTTAGTGGGAAAGGAATGAAGAGTAGTTGGGAGAGTGGAATGAAGAGTAATTGGTGGGAGAGGAATGAAGTGTAATGGGGGATTGAAGAGTATTTTGGGAGAGGGAAATGAAGTGTAAGTTGGGGGAGGAGATGAAATGTAATTGGGGAGGAGAATGACGAGTAATCGGTGGAGGTGAATGAAGGATAGTTGGGGAGGTGAATGAGGGGTAATTGGGAGGAGGAGAATGCAGAGTAATTGGGGGATGGGAATGAAGAGTAATTGGGGGAGGGGATTGATGAGTAATGGGGGGAGGGGAAGGGTTGAGCTGGAATGTACATTAGGATGAGATTACCGATGAGGACATGTGGGATTTGAGAGTGAAATTGGTCTTTAAATCAGTTCTTTTGGGCCTAAGGACCAGCAGAATTGGTGATGTTGTGGAGTTGAGAGAAGTAGAAAAACCAGGGATTAATGTTACAAATCTCGAGTTAATCATGTGATTAATAAATAATTCACACAAGGTGTGATGAGTGATCAGTAATTGAGGAAATGAGTGACAAAGAACAAAGAACAAGGAAAAGTACAGCACAGGAACAGGCCCTTCGGCCCTCCAAGCCTGCGCCAATCATATTGCCTGTCAAACTAAAACATTTTGCACTTCCGGGGTCCGTATCCCTCTATTCCCATCCTTTGTCAAGCTGCCTCTTAAACACCATCTCCTCTGGCAGCGACTTCCAGACACTGACTACCCTCTGTGTAAAAAACCTGCCCCGCACATCTCCTCTATAGTTTTCTCCTCTCACCTTAAATCTATGTCCCCTAGTAATTGACTCTTCCACCCTGGGAAAAAGCTTCTGACTATCTACTCTGTCCATGCCACTCATAATTTTGTAAACTTCTATCAAGTTGCCCCTCAATCTCCGTCGCTCTAGTGAGAACAATCCGAGTTTCTCCAACTTCTCCTCATAGCTAATAACCTCCAGACCAGGCAGCATCCTGGTAAACCTCCTCTGCACCCTCTCCAACACCTCCATATCCTTCTGGTGATGTGGCGATCAGAATTGCATGCAATATTCCAAGTGTGGCCTAACCAAGGTTCTATACAGCTGCAGCATGACTTCCCAGCTTTTATACTCAATACCCCTCCCAATGAAGGCAAGCATGCCATATGCCTTCCTGACTACCTTATCCACCTGCGTTGTCACTTTCAGTGACCTGTGGACCTGTACACCCAGATCCCTCTGCCCGTCAATGCACTTAAGGGTTCTGCCATTTACTGTATAATTTCTACCTGTATTAGATCTTCCAAGGTGGCAAGTGCAAAATAATTGTACTTGGAGAAACACAAGCAGCCACTAGCTGAGTGCATGCTCAGCCGTTGCAACCACTATTCATGTGTCATTACGCTGAAGAGGTAACTGGAGATGCCTTTATGATTGAGTTACTGAGGATTCTGTACAGCAGTAGCTCAAGACTGAACTGATTGCAAAACAGATGATCATATCTCAAAGAAGACTAGCCTGGCACAAAGACTTATGACTTGTTCTACAGCGTCACATCAATCTTCATGTGAACTGGTGAACAGCTCAATTGCCTTGTTCGGTATAACACAGTTCCCATGGATAGGTCTATGCTCTAGTTATGAGCTGGATTGATGAGGTTCACTTACTCACTGCACACTAATTGTGCTGTTCTGTATAAAATAGCAGTCAATGCATCAACAGGTTGCACAGCATATGGAGCATTCCAAACCTTTGGAGCTGGAAATCATGGAATTATAGAATTATTGAGTGATTACAGGACAGGAAGCCTTTAGAGCCTGTGTCAGTTCTTAGTAAAAGCAACTCTGCTTTTCCCAAACCCCTCCCTTTTCCCTGTAGCCTACAAATTTTCTCTCTTCAGATTGTCTTTTGAAAGCCTTGATTAAATCTCCCTCCAACACATTCTCAGGCAGTGCATTGGAGACCCGAACCACTCGCTCTGTAAAATATATTTCCTCATGTCACCATTGGTTTTTTTGTCAATCACCTTAAACCACTGTCCCCTGGTTCTCGACCCTTCTGTAGATGGGAACAGTTTCTCTCTATCTACTCTGTTAACCCCTCATGATTTTTAACACCCTTATCAAATCTCCTCTCAACCCTTCTCTTCTTCAGGGAAAACAGTCCCAGTTTTTCCAGTCTAACCATGTAACTGAAGTTCCTCATCCCTGGAACCATTTTCATAAATCTTTTCTGCACCTTCTTCAATGCACAACCCTCCCCCATTGGGGTACAGTGTGCCCAGAACTGGGTGTGACTTCTAGCTGAGGCCAGGCCAGTGTTTTATAAATATTCTACCTAACTTCCTTCCTTTTGTTCTCCATGCCTCTATGTATAACGCCCAGGAAGCCTTTGTCTTATTAACCACCTTCTCAACCTGTCCTGCCACCATCAGTGATTGGTGTACATATACCCCCAGATCCCTCTGCTCCTGCACCTTGTTTAGAATTGTGTCCTTTATTTTCTATCTCCACATTCTTCATACAAAAAATATCGCTTAACACTTCTCTGCATTAAACTTCATCGTCCATGTGTCTACCCATTCCACCATCCTGTCTGTGTCCTCTTCACATCACTATCCTCATCACAGTTCACAATATTTTCAAGCTTTGTATCAACTGTAAGTTTTAAATTTGTGCCCTGTACACCCGTCATTAACATAGATCAAGAAAAGCAGGGCTCCTAAAAACGACTCCCGGTGAAGTCCTTTATAAACTATCCTCCAGTCCGAAAACCAACTGTTCAACACTACTCTCTATTTCCTGTCACTCTGCCTACTTCGCTTCCTGACACTTTTATTCCATTGCCTTCAACTTTTCTGACAAGCTAGTTATAAGCCACTTTATCAGACAACTTTTGGAAATCCATGTACACCACATCAACTGCATTGTCCTTATCCATTCATTCTGCTGCATCATTAAAAAACTCAATTATTTAGCTAAATATAATTTGCCAGTAACAAATCCTTGCTTTCTAAATTAATTTGCATTTGTCCAATTGACTGTTAATTTTGTCCTGGATTATCATTTTGAAAACCTTTCCCACCACTGAGGTTAAACTGACAGGCCTTGAATTTCTCAGTTTATCCATAAACACCCTTTTTTGAATGGGGTTTAATGTTAATTGATAAATTATCAGGGGCTTTACAATGATTTTCTCCTCTTCTCTCCTGCAAGTACCAACTCTCATGGAACTGTCAAACAGGGGTACAATCTCACACACACTGACTCTCACTGGGGTACAATCTCACACACACTGACTCTCACTGGGGTACGGGTCCCACACACACTAACTCTCACTGGGCTACAGCTCCACACACACTGACTCTCACTGGGGTACAGTTCCACACACACTGACTCTTACTGGGGTACAGTTCCACACACACTGACTCTTACTGGGCTACAGCTCCACACACACTGACTCTCACTGGGGTAGAGTTCCACAAACACTGACTCTCACTGGGGTACAGTTCTACACACACTGACTCTCACTGGGGTACAGTTCCACACACACTGACTCTCACTGGGGTAGAGTTCCACACACACTGACTCTCACTGGGGTACAGTTCTACACACACTGACTCTCACTGGGGTAGAGTTCGACACACACTGACTCTCACTGGGGTACAGTCCCACACACACTGACTCTCACTGGGGTACGGGTTCCACACACACCGACTCTTTCTGGGGTACAGCTCCACACACAGTGACTCTCACTGGGGTACAGTTCAAAACACTGATTCTTAGTGGGATACAGTCCCACACGCACACTGACCCTCACTGAGGTACAGTTCCATGCACACTGATTCACACTGGGATACAGTCCCACACACACACTGACTCTTACCGGGGTATGGGTTCCACACACATTGACTCACACTGGGCTACAGTTCCACACACACTATCTCTCACTGGGGTACATTTCCACACACACTATCTCTCACTGGGGAAGAGTTCCACACAAACTGACTCTCACTAGGTTACAATTCCACATACACTGACTCTCACTGGGTTACAGTTCCACACACACTGTCTCTCACTGGGTTACAGTCCCACACACACTGACTCTCACTGGGGTGCAGTTCCACACACACTGACTCTCACTGGGGTACGGGTCCCACACACACTGACTCTCACTGGGGTGCAGTTCCACACACACTGACTCTCACTGGGTTACAGTCCCACACACACTGACTCTCACTGGGGTGCAGTTCCACACACACTGTCTCTCACTGGAGTACAGTCCCACACACACAGACTCTAATTAGGTTACAGTTCCACACACACTGACTCTCACTGGGTTACAGTTCCACACACACTGACTCTCACTGGGGCACAGTTCCACACACACTGACTCTCACTGGGGTACAGTTCCACACACAATGACTCTCACTGGATTACAGTCCCACACACAATGACTCTCACTGGGGTGCAGTTCCACACACACTGACTCTCACTGGGGTACAGTTCCACACACACTGACTCTCACTGGATTACAGTCCCACACACACTGACTCTCACTGGGGTGCAGTTCCACACACACTGACTCTCACTGGGGTAAAGTTCCACACACACTGACTCTCACTGGGGTGCAGTTCCACACACACACTGACTCTCACTGGGGTACAGTTCCACACACACTGACTCTCACTGGGGTACAGTTCCACACACACTGACTCTCACTGGGGCACAGTTCCACACACACTGAATCTCACTGGGTTACGGTCCCACACACACAGACTCTCACTGGGTTACAGTACCACACACACTGACTCTCACTGGGGTACAGTTCCACACACACTGACTCTCACTGGATTACAGTTCCACACACACTGACTCTCACTGGGGTACAGTTCCACACACACTGACTCTCACTGGATTACAGTCCCACACACACTGACTCTCACTGGGGTGCAGTTCCACACACACTGACTCTCACTGGGTTACAGTTCCACACACACTGACTCTCACTGGGTTACAGTTCCACACACACTGACTCTCACTGGATTACAGTCCCACACACACTGACTCTCACTGGGGTGCAGTTCCACACACACTGACTCTCACTGGGTTACAGTTCCACACACACTGACTCTCACTGGGGTGCAGTTCCACACACACACTGACTCTCACTGGGGTACAGTTCCACACACACTGACTCTCACTGGGGCACAGTTCCACACACACTGAATCTCACTGGGTTACGGTCCCACACACACTGACTCTCACTGGAGTACAGTCCCACACGAACTGACTCTCACTGGGTTACAGCTCCACACACACTGACTCTCACTGGGCTACAGCTACACACACACTGACTCCCACTGGGGTACAGTTCCACACACACTGACTCTTACTGGGCTACAGCTCCACACACAATGACTCTCACTGGGCTACAGCTCCACACACATTGACTCTCACTGGGGCACAGTCCCACACACACTGACTCTTACTGGGCTACAGCTCCACACACACTGACTCGCACTGGGGTAGAGTTCCACACACACTGACTCTCACTGGGGTACAGTTCTACACACACTGTCTCTCACTGGAGTACAGTCCCACACAAACTGACTCTCACTAGGTTACAGTTCCACACACAATGACACTCACTGGGTTACAGTTCCACACACCCTGACTCTCATTGGTTTACAGTCCCACACACACTGACTCTCACTGGGGTGCAGTTCCAGACGCACTGACTCTTACTGGGTTACAGTCCCACACACACTGACTCTCACTGGGGTACAGTTCCACACACACACTGACTCTTACTGGGGTACAGTTTCACACACACTGACTCTCACTGGGGTACAGTTCCACACACACTGACTCTCACTGGGGTACAGTTCCACACACACTGACTCTCACTGGGGTACAGTTCCACACACACACTGACTCTCACCGGGATACAGTTCCAAATACACACTGACTCTCACTGGGGTACAGTTCCACACACACTGACTCTCACTGGGGTACAGTTCCACACACACTGACTCTCACTGGGGTACAGTCCCACACACACTGACTCTCACTGGGTTACAATCCCACACACACTGACTCTCGCTGGGGTGCAGTTCCACACACACTGTCTCTCACTGGAGTACAGTCCCACACACACTGACTCTCACTGGGGTACAGTCCCACACACACTGACTCTCACTAGGTTACAGTTCCACACACACTGACTCTCACTGGGTTACAGTTCCACACACACTGACTCTCACTGGGTTACAGTCCCACACACACTGACTCTCACTGGGGTGCAGTTCCACACACACTGACTCTCACTGGGTTACAGTCCCACACACACTGACTCTCACTGGGGTGCAGTTCCACACACATTGACTCTCACTGGGGCACAGTTCCACACACACTGACTCTCACTGGGTTACAATCCCACAAACACTGAATCTCGCTGGGGAGCAGTTCCACACACACTGTCTCTCACTGGAGTACAGTCCCACACACACTGACTCTCACTAGGTTACAGTTCCACAAACACTGACTCTCACTGGGTTACAGTTCCACACACACTGACTCTCACTGGGTTACAGTCCCACACACACTGACTCTCACTGGGGTGCAGTTCAACATACACTGACTCTCACTGGGTTACAGTCCCAAACACACTGACTCTCACTGGGGTACAGTTCCACACACACTGTCTCTCACTGGAGTACAGTCCCACACACACTGACTCTCACTAGGTTACAGTTCCACACACACTGACTCTCACTGGGTTACAGTTCCACACACACTGACTCTCCCTGGGTTACAGTCCCACGCACACTGACTCTCACTGGGGTGCAGTTCCAGACACACTGACTCTCACTGGGTTACTGTCCCTCCCACACTGACTCTCACTGCGGTACAGTTCCACACACACACTGACTCTCACTGGGGTACAGTTTCACACAGACTCTGACTCTCACTGGGGTACAGTTCCACACACACTGACTCTCACTGGGGAACAGTTCCACACACACTGACTCTCAATGGGGCACAGTTCCACACACACTGACTCTCACTGGGGTAAAGTTCCACACGCACACTGACTCTCACTGGGGTGCAGTTCCACATACACTGACTCTCACTGGGGTACAATTCCACACACACTGACTGTCAATGGGGCACAGTTCCACACAAACTGACTCTCACTGGTGTACAGTTCCACACACACTGACTCTCACTGGGGTACAGTTCTACAAACACTGTCTCTCACTGGAGTACAGTCCCACACACACTGACTCTCACTAGGTTACAGTTCCACACACACTGAATCTCACTGGGTTACAGTCCCACACACATTGACTCTCACTGGGGTGCAGTGCCAAAAAAACTGTCTCTCACTGGAGTCCAGTCCCACACAAACTGACTCTCACTAGGTTACAGTTCCACACACACTGACTCTCACTGGGGTGCAGTTCCACACACATTGACTCTCACTGGGGCACATTTCCACACACACTGACTCTCACTGGGGTACAGTTCCACACACACTGACTCTCACTGGGGTACAGTTCCGCACACACTAACTCTCACTGGGGTACAGTTCCGCACACACTGAATCTCACTGGGTTACAGTTCCACACACACTGTCTCTCACTGGAGTACAGTTCCACACACACTGACTCTCACTGGGTTACAATCCCACACACACTGACTCTCGCTGGGGTGCAGTTCCTCACACACTGTCTTTCCCTGGAGTACAGTCCCACACACACTGACTCTCACTAGGTTACAGTTCCACAAACACTGACTCTCGCTGGGTTACAGTTCCACACACAAAGACTCTTACTGGGTTACAGTCCCACACACACTGACTCTCACTGGGGTGCAGTTCCACACACACTGACTCTCACTGGGGTACAGTTCCACACACATTGACTCTCACTGGGGCACAGTTCCACACACACTGACTCTCACTGGGGTACAGTTCCACACACACTGACTCTCACTTGGTTACAATCCCACACACACTGACTCTCACTGGGGTACAGTTCCACACACACTGACTCTCACTAGGTTACAGTTCCACAAACAGTGACTCCCACTGGGTTACAGTCCCACACACACTGACTCCCACTGGGTTACAGTCCCACACACACTGACTCTCACTGGGGTACAGTTCCACACACACACTGACTCTCACTGGGGTACAGTTTCACACACACTCTGACTCTCACTGGGGTACTGTTCCACACACACTGACTCTCACTGGGGTACAGTTCCACACGCACTGACTCTCAATGGGGCACAGTTCCACACACACTGACTCTCACTGGGGTACAGTTCCACACACACACTGACTCTCACTGGGGTGCAGTTCCACATACACACTGACTCTCACTGGGGCACAGTTCCGCACACACTAACTCTCACTGGGGTACAGTTCCACACACACTGACTCTCACTGGGTTACAGTTCCACACACACTGTCTCTCACTGGAGTACAGTTCCACACACACTGACTCTCACTGGGTTACAGTCCCACACACACTGACTCTCGCTGGGGTGCAGTTCCTCACACACTGTCTTTCACTGGAGTACAGTCCCACACACACTGACTCTCACTAGGTTACAGTGCCACAAACACTGACTCTCGCTGGGTTACAGTTCCACACACAAAGACTCTTACTGGGTTACAGTCCCACACACACTGACTCTCACTGGGGTGCAGTTCCACACACACTGTCTCTCACTGGAGTACAGTTCCACACACTTTGACTCTCACTGGGGCACAGTTCCACACACACTGACTCTCACTGGGGTACAGTTCCACACACACTGACTCTCACTTGGTTACAATCCCACACACACTGACTCTCACTGGGGTACAGTTCCACACACACTGACTCTCACTAGGTTACAGTTCCACAAACATTGACTCCCACTGGGTTACAGTCCCACACACACTGACTCCCACTGGGTTACAGTCCCACACACACTGACTCTCACTGGGGTACAGTTCCACACACACACTGACTCTCACTGGGGTACAGTTTCACACACACTCTGACTCTCACTGGGGTACTGTTCCACACACACTGACTCTCACTGGGGTACAGTTCCACACGCACTGACTCTCAATGGGGCACAGTTCCACACACACTGACTCTCACTGGGGTACAGTTCCACACACACACTGACTCTCACTGGGGTGCAGTTCCACAGACACACTGACTCTCACTGGGGTACAGTTCCACACACACTGACTCTCAATGGGGCACAGAGCCACACACACTGACTCTCACTGGTGTACAGTTCCACACACTCTGTCTCTCACTGGAGTACAGTTCCACACACACTGACTCTCACTGGGTTACAGTCCCACCAACACTGACTCTCACTGGGGTACAGTTCCACACACACTGACTCTCGCTGGGGTGCAGTTCCACACACACTGTCTCTCACTGGAGTACAGTACCACACACACTGACTCTCACAAGGTTACAGTTCCACACACACTGACTCTCACTGGGTTACAGTCCCACACACACTGACTCTCACTGGGGTGCAGTTCCACACACACTGACTCTCACTGGGTTACAGTCCCACACACACTGACTCTCACTGGGGTGCAGGTCCACACACACTGTCTCTCACTGGAGTCCAGTCCCACACAATCTGACTCTCACTAGGTTACAGTTCCACACACACTGACTCTCACTGGGGTGCAGTTCCACACACATTGACTATCACTGGGGCACAGTTCCACACACACTGACTCTCACTGGGGTACAGTTCCACACACACTGACTCTCACTGGGTTACAATCCCACACACACTGACTCTCGCTGGTGTGCAGTTCCACACACACTGTCTCTTACTGGAGTACAGTCCCACACACACTAACTCTCACTAGGTTACAGTTCCACACACACTGACTCTCACTGGGTTACAGTCCCACACATACTGACTCTCACTGGGGTGCAGTTCCACATACACTGACTCTCACTGGGTTACATTCCCACACACACTGACTCTCACTGGGGTGCAGTTCCACACACACTGACTCTCACTGGAGTAGAGTCCCACACACACTGACTCTCATTGGGTTACATTCCCACACACACTGACTCTCACTGGGGTGCAGTTCCACACACACTGACTCTCACTGGAGTAGAGTCCCACACACACTGACTCTCACTGGGGTGCAGTTCCACACACACTGACTCTCACTGGAGTAGAGTCCCACACACACTGACTCTCACTAGGTTACAGTTCCACACACACTGTCTCTCACTGGGATACAGTCCCACACACACTGACTCTCACTGGGTTACAGTCCCACACAGACTGACTCTCACTGGGGTACAGTTCCACACACACACTGACTCTCACTGTGGTGCAGTTCCACATACACACTGACTCTCACTGGGGTACAGTTCCACACACACTTACTCTCACCGGGGCACAGTTCCGCACACACTAACTCTCACTGGGGTACAGTTCCACAAACACTGAATCTCACTGGAGTACAGTTCCACACACACTGACTCTCACTGGGTTACAATCCCACACACACTGACTCTCGCTGGGGTACAGTTCTACACACACTGTCTCTCACTGGAGTACAGTTCTACACACACTGTCTCTCACTGGAGTACAGTTCCACACACACTGACTCTCACTGGGTTACAGTTCCACACACACTGACTCTCACTGGGGCACAGTTCCACATACACTGACTCTCACTGGGGTGCAGTTCCAGACACACTGACTCTCACTGGGTTACTGTCCCACCCACACTGACTCTCACTGGGGTACAGTTCCCCACACATACACTGACTCTCACTGGGGTACAGTTTCACACACACTCTGACTCTCACTGGGGTACTGTTCCACACACACTGACTCTCACTGGGGTACAGTTCCACACACACTGACTCTCAATGGGGCACAGTTCCACACACACTGACTCTCACTGGGGTACAGTTCCACACACACACTGACTCTCACTGGGGTGCAGTTCCACATACACACTGACTCTCACTGGGGTACAGTTCCACACACACTGACTGTCAATGGGGCACAGTTCCACACACACTGACTCTCACTGGTGTACAGTTCCACACACACTGACTCTCACTGGGGTACAGTTCTACACACACGGTCTCTCACTGGAGTACAGTTCCACACACACTGACTCTCACTAGGGTACAGTTCCACACACACTGACTCTCACTAGGGTACAGTTCCACACACACTGACTCTCACTGGGGTACAGTTCTACACACACGGTCTCTCACTGGAGTACAGTTCCACACACACTGACTCTCACTGGGGTACAGTTCCACACACACTGACTCTCGCTGGGGTGCAGTTCCACACACACTGTCTCTCACTGGAGTACAGTACCACACACACTGACTCTCACTAGGTTACAGTTGCACACACACTGACTCTCACTGGTTTACAGTCCCACACACACTGACTCTCACTGGGGAGCAGTTCCACACACACTGTCTCTCACTGGAGTCCAGTCCCACACAAACTGACTCTCACTAGGTTACAGTTCCACACACACTGACTCTCACTGGGGTGCAGTTCCACACACATTGACTCTCACTGGGGCACAGTTCCACACACACTGACTCTCACTGGGGTACAGTTCCACACACACTGACTCTCACTGGGTTACAATCCCACACACACTGACTCTCGCTGGTGTGCAGTTCCACACACACTGTCTCTTACTGGAGTACAGTCCCACACACACTAACTCTCACTAGGTTACAGTTCCACACACACTGACTCTCACTGGGTTACAGTCCCACACATACTGACTCTCACTGGGGTGCAGTTCCACATACACTGACTCTCACTGGGTTACATTCCCACACACACTGACTCTCACTGGGGTTCAGTTCCACACACACTGTCTCTCACTGGAGTAGAGTCCCACACACACTGACTCTCACTAGGTTACAGTTCCACACACACTGTCTCTCACTGGGTTACAGTCCCACACACACTGACTCTCACTGGGTTACAGTCCCACACACACTGACTCTCACTGGGGTACAGTTCCACACACACACTGACTCTCACTGGGGTACAGTTTCACACACACTGACTCTCACTGGGGTACAGTTCCACACACACTGACTCTCACTGGGGTACAGTTCCACACACACTGACTCTCACTGGGGCACAGTTCCACACACACTGACTCTCACTGGGGTACAGTTCCACACACACACTGACTCTCACTGTGGTGCAGTTCCACATACACACTGACTCTCACTGGGGTACAGTTCCACACACACTTACTCTCACGGGGTCACAGTTCCGCACACACTAACTCTCACTGGGGTACATTTCCGCACACACTGAATCTCACTGGGGTACAGTTCCACACACACTGTCTCTCACTGGAGTACAGTTCCACACACACTGACTCACTGGGTTACAATCCCACACACACTGACTCTCGCTGGGGTGCAGTTCCACACACACTGTCTCTCACTGGAGTACAGTCCCACCCACACTGACTCTCACTAGGTTACAGTTCCACACACACTGTCTCTCACTGGGTTACAGTCCCACACACACTGACTCTCACTGGCTTACAGTCCCACACACACTGACTCTCACTGGGGTACAGTTCCACACACACACTGACTCTCACTGGGGTACAGTTTCACACACACTGACTCTCACTGGGGTACAGTTCCACACACACTGACTCTCACTGGGGTACAGTTCCACACACACTGACTCTCACTGGGGCACAGTTCCACACACACTGACTCTCACTGGGGTACAGTTCCACACACACACTGACTCTCACTGTGGTGCAGTTCCACATACACACTGACTCTCACTGGGGTACAGTTCCACACACACTTACTCTCACTGGGGCACAGTCCCGCACACACTAACTCTCACTGGGGTACAGTTCCGCAAACACTGAATCTCACTGGGGTACAGTTCCACACACACTGTCTCTCACTGGAGTACAGTTCCACACACACTGACTTTCACTGGGTTACAATCCCACACACACTGACTCTCGCTAGGGTGCAGTTCCACACACACTGTCTCTCACTGGAGTACAGTCCCACACACACTGACTCTCACTAGGTTACAGTTCCACACACACTGTCTCTCACTGGGTTACAGTCCCACACACACTGACTCTCACTGGCTTACAGTCCCACACACACTGACTCTCACTGGGGTACAGTTCCACACACACACTGACTCTCACTGGGGTACAGTTTCACACACACTGACTCTCACTGGGGTACAGTTCCACACACACTGACTCTCACTGGGGTACAGTTCCACACACACTGACTCTCACTGGGGCACAGTTCCACACACACTGACTCTCACTGGGGTACAGTTCCACACACACACTGACTCTCACTGTGGTGCAGTTCCACATACACACTGACTCTCACTGGGGTACAGTTCCACACACACTTACTCTCACTGGGGCACAGTTCCGCACACACTAACTCTCACTGGGGTACAGTTCCGCACACACTGAATCTCACTGGGGTACAGTTCCACACACACTGTCTCTCACTGGTGTACAGTTCCACACACACTGACTCTCACTGGGTTACAATCCCACACACACTGACTCTCGCTAGGGTGCAGTTCCACACACACTGTCTCTCACTGGAGTACAGTCCCACACACACTGACTCTCACTGGGGTACAGTTCTACACACACTGTCTCTCACTGGAGTACAGTTCCACACACACTGACTCTCACTTGGTTACAGTTCCACACACACTGACTCTCACTGGGGTACAGTTCCACACACACACTGACTCTCACTGGGGTACTGTTTCACACACACTCTGACTCTCACTGGGGTACTGTTCCACACACACTGACTCTCACTGGGGTACAGTTCCACACGCACTGACTCTCAATGGGGCACAGTTCCACACACACTGACTCTCACTGGGGTACAGTTCCACACACACACTGACTCTCACTGGGGTGCAGTTCCACATACACACTGACTCTCACTGGGGCACAGTTCCGCACACACTAACTCTCACTGGGGTACAGTTCCACACACACTGACTCTCACTGGGTTACAGTTCCACACACACTGTCTCTCACTGGAGTACAGTTCCACACACACTGACTCTCACTGGGTTACAGTCCCACACACACTGACTCTCGCTGGGGTGCAGTTCCTCACACACTGTCTTTCACTGGAGTACAGTCCCACACACACTGACTCTCACTAGGTTACAGTTCCACAAACACTGACTCTCGCTGGGTTACAGTTCCACACACAAAGACTCTTACTGGGTTACAGTCCCACACACACTGACTCTCACTGGGGTGCAGTTCCACACACACTGTCTCTCACTGGAGTACAGTTCCACACACATTGACTCTCACTGGGGCACAGTTCCACACACACTGACTCTCACTGGGGTACAGTTCCACACACTCTGACTCTCACTTGGTTACAATCCCACACACACTGACTCTCACTGGGGTACAGTTCCACACACACTGACTCTCACTAGGTTACAGTTCCACAAACAGTGACTCCCACTGGGTTACAGTCCCACACACACTGACTCCCACTGGGTTACAGTCCCACACACACTGACTCTCACTGGGGTACGGTTCCACACACACACTGACTCTCACTGGGGTACAGTTTCACACACACTCTGACTCTCACTGGGGTACTGTTCCACACACACTGACTCTCACTGGGGTACAGTTCCACACGCACTGACTCTCAATGGGGCACAGTTCCACACACACTGACTCTCACTGGGGTACAGTTCCACACACACACTGACTCTCACTGGGGTGCAGTTCCACATACACACTGACTCTCACTGGGGTACAGTTCCACACACACTGACTGTCAATGGGGCACAGTTCCACACACACTGACTCTCACTGGTGTACAGTTCCACACACTCTGTCTCTCACTGGAGTACAGTTCCACACACACTGACTCTCACTGGGTTACAGTCCCACCAACACTGACTCTCACTGGGGTACAGTTCCACACACACTGACTCTCGCTGGGGTGCAGTTCCACACACACTGTCTCTCACTGGAGTCCAGTCCCACACACACTGACTCTCACTGGAGTACAGTACCACACACACTGACTCTCACAAGGTTACAGTTCCACACACACTGACTCTCACTGGGTTACAGTCCCACACACACTGACTCTCACTGGGGTGCAGTTCCACACACACTGACTCTCACTGGGTTACAGTCCCACACACACTGACTCTCACTGGGGTGCAGGTCCACACACACTGTCTCTCACTGGAGTCCAGTCCCACACAAACTGACTCTCACTAGGTTACAGTTCCACACACACTGACTCTCACTGGGGTGCAGTGCCACACACATTGACTATCACTGGGGCACAGTTCCACACACACTGACTCTCACTGGGGTACATTTCCACACACACTGACTCTCACTGGAGTAGAGTCCCACACACACTGACTCTCACTAGGTTACAGTTCCACACACACTGTCTCTCACTGGGTTACAGTCCCACACACACTGACTCTCACTGGGTTACAGTCCCACACACACTGACTCTCACTGGGGTACAGTTCCACACACACACTGACTCTCACTGTGGTGCAGTTCCACATACACACTGACTCTCACTGGAGTACAGTTCCACACACACTGACTCTCACTGGGTTACAATCCCACACACACTGACTCTCGCTGGGGTGCAGTTCCTCACACACTGTCTCTCATTGGAGTACAGTCCCACCCACACTGACTCTCACTGGGGTACAGTTCTACACACACTGTCTCTCACTGGAGTACAGTTCCACACACACTGACTCTCACTGGGTTACAGTTCCACACACACTGACTCTCACTGGGGCACAGTTCCACATACACTGACTCTCACTGGGTTACTGTCCCACCCACACTGACTCTCACTGGGGTACAGTTCCCCACACATACACTGACTCTCACTGGGGTACAGATTCACACACACTCTGACTCTCACTGGGGTACTGTTCCACACACACTGACTCTCACTGGGGTACAGTTCCACACACACTGACTCTCAATGGGGCACAGTTCCACACACACTGACTCTCACTGGTGTACAGTTCCACACACACTGACTCTCACTGGGGTACACATCTACAAACACTGTCTCTCACTGGAGTACAGTCCCACACACACTGACTCTCACTAGGTTACAGTTCCACACACACTGAATCTCACTGGGTTACAGTCCCACACACATTGACTCTCACTGGGGTGCAGTTCCACACACACTGACTCTCACTGGGTTACAGTCCCACACACACTGACTCTCACTGGGGTGCAGTGCCAAACAAACTGTCTCTCACTGGAGTCCAGTCCCACACAAACTGACTCTCACTAGGTTACAGTTCCACACACACTGACTCTCACTGGGGTGCAGTTCCACACACATTGACTCTCACTGGGGCACATTTCCACACACACTGACTCTCACTGGGTTACAGTTCCAAACACACACTGACTCTCACTGTGGTGCAGTTCCACATACACACTGACTCTCACTGGGGTACAGTTCCACACACACTTACTCTCACTGGGGCACAGTTCCGCACACACTAACTCTCACTGGGGTACAGTTCCGCACACACTGAATCTCACTGGGTTACAGTTCCACACACACTGTCTCTCACTGGAGTACAGTTCCACACACACTGACTCTCACTGGGTTACAATCCCACACACACTGACTCTCGCTGGGGTGCAGTTCCTCACACACTGTCTTTCACTGGAGTACAGTCCCACACACACTGACTCTCACTAGGTTACAGTTCCACAAACACTGACTCTCGCTGGGTTACAGTTCCACACACAAAGACTCTTACTGGTTTACAGTCCCACACACACTGACTCTCACTGGGGTGCAGTTCCACACACACTGTCTCTCACTGGAGTACAGTTCCACACACATTGACTCTCACTGGGGCACAGTTCCACACACACTGACTCTCACTGGGGTACAGTTCCACACACACTGACTCTCACTTGGTTACAATCCCACACACACTGACTCTCACTGGGGTACAGTTCCACACACACTGACTCTCACTAGGTTACAGTTCCACAAACAGTGACTCCCACTGGGTTACAGTCCCACACACACTGACTCCCACTGGGTTACAGTCCCACACACACTGACTCTCACTGGGGTACAGTTCCACACACACACTGACTCTCACTGGGGTACAGTTTCACACACACTCTGACTCTCACTGGGGTACTGTTCCACACACACTGACTCTCACTGGGGTACAGTTCCACACGCACTGACTCTCAATGGGGCACAGTTCCACACACACTGACTGTCAATGGGGCACAGTTCCACACACACTGACTCTCACTGGTGTACAGTTCCACACACTCTGTCTCTCACTGGAGTACAGTTCCACACACACTGACTCTCACTGGGGTACAGTTCCACACACACTGACTCTCACTGGGTTACAGTTCCACACACACACACTCTCACTGGGGTACAGTTCCACACACACTGACTCTCGCTGGGGTGCAGTTCCACACACACTGTCTCTCACTGGAGTACAGTACCACACACACTGACTCTCACAAGGTTACAGTTCCACACACACTGACTCTCACTGGGTTACAGTCCCACACACACTGACTCTCACTGGGGTGCAGTTCCACACACACTGACTCTCACTGGGTTACAGTCCCACACACACTGACTCTCACTGGGGTGCAGGTCCACACACACTGTCTCTCACTGGAGTCCAGTCCCACACAAACTGACTCTCACTAGGTTACAGTTCCACACACACTGACTCTCACTGGGGTGCAGTTCCACACACATTGACTATCAATGGGGCACAGTTCCACACACACTGACTCTCACTGGGGTACAGTTCCACACACACTGACTCTCACTGGGTTACAATCCCACACACACTGACTCTCGCTGGTGTGCAGTTCCACACACACTGTCTCTTACTGGAGTACAGTCCCACACACACTAACTCTCACTAGGTTACAGTTCCACACACACTGACTCTCACTGGGTTACAGTCCCACACATACTGACTCTCACTGGGGTGCAGTTCCACATACACTGACTCTCACTGGGTTACATTCCCACACACACTGACTCTCACTGGGGTGCAGTTCCACACACACTGACTCTCACTGGAGTAGAGTCCCACACACACTGACTCTCACTAGGTTACAGTTCCACACACACTGTCTCTCACTGGGTTACAGTCCCACACACACTGACTCTCACTGGGTTACAGTCCCACACACACTGACTCTCACTGGGGTACAGTTCCACACACACACTGACTCTCACTGTGGTGCAGTTCCACATACACACTGACTCTCACTGGGGTACAGTTCCACACACACTTACTCTCACCGGGGCACAGTTCCGCACACACTAACTCTCACTGGGGTACAGTTCCACAAACACTGAATCTCACTGGAGTACAGTTCCACACACACTGACTCTCACTGGGTTACAATCCCACACACACTGACTCTCACTGGGGTACAGTCCCACCCACACTGACTCTCACTGGGGTACAGTTCCAGACACACTGTCTCTCACTGGAGTACAGTTCCACACACACTGACTCTCACTGGGTTACAGTTCCACACACACTGACTCTCACTGGGGCACAGTTCCACATACACTGACTCTCACTGGGGTGCAGTTCCAGACACACTGACTCTCACTGGGTTACTGTCCCACCCACACTGACTCTCACTGGGGTACAGTTCCCCACACATACACTGACTCTCACTGGGGTACAGTTTCAAACACACTCTGACTCTCACTGGGGTACAGTTCCACACACACTGACTCTCACTGGGGTGCAGTTCCACACACACTGACTCTCACTGGGGCACAGTTCCACACACACTGACTCTCACTGGGGTACAGTTCCACACACACACTGACTCTCACTGGGGTGCAGTTCCACATACACACTGACTCTCACTGGGGTACAGTTCCACACACACTGACTGTCAATGGGGCACAGTTCCACACACACTGACTCTCACTGGTGTACAGTTCCACACACACTGACTCTCACTGGGGTACAGTTCTACACACACGGTCTCTCACTGGAGTACAGTTCCACACACACTGACTCTCACTAGGGTACAGTTCCACACACACTGACTCTCACTAGGGTACAGTTCCACACACACTGACTCTCACTGGGGTACAGTTCTACACACACGGTCTCTCACTGGAGTACAGTTCCACACACACTGACTCTCACTAGGGTACAGTTCCACACACACTGACTCTCACTGGGTTACAGTCCCACACACACTGACTCTCACTGGGGTACAGTTCCACACACACTGACTCTCGCTGGGGTGCAGTTCCACACACACTGTCTCTCACTGGAGTACAGTACCACACACACTGACTCTCACTAGGTTACAGTTCCACACACACTGACTCTCACTGGTTTACAGTCCCACACACACTGACTCTCACTGGGGAGCAGTTCCACACACACTGTCTCTCACTGGAGTCCAGTCCCACACAAACTGACTCTCACTAGGTTACAGTTCCACACACACTGACTCTCACTGGGGTGCAGTTCCACACACATTGACTCTCACTGGGGCACAGTTCCACACACACTGACTCTCACTGGGGTACAGTTCCACACACACTGACTCTCACTGGGTTACAATCCCACACACACTGACTCTCGCTGGTGTGCAGTTCCACACACACTGTCTCTTACTGGAGTACAGTCCCACACACACTAACTCTCACTAGGTTACAGTTCCACACACACTGACTCTCACTGGGTTACAGTCCCACACATACTGACTCTCACTGGGGTGCAGTTCCACATACACTGACTCTCACTGGGTTACATTCCCACACACACTGACTCTCACTGGGGTGCAGTTCCACACACACTGACTCTCACTGGAGTAGAGTCCCACACACACTGACTCTCACTAGGTTACAGTTCCACACACACTGTCTCTCACTGGGTTACAGTCCCACACACACTGACTCTCACTGGGTTACAGTCCCACACACACTGACTCTCACTGGGGTACAGTTCCACACACACACTGACTCTCACTGTGGTGCAGTTCCACATACACACTGACTCTCACTGGGGTACAGTTCCACACACACTTACTCTCACCGGGGCACAGTTCCGCACACACTAACTCTCACTGGGGTACAGTTCCACAAACACTGAATCTCACTGGAGTACAGTTCCACACACACTGACTCTCACTGGGTTACAATCCCACACACACTGACTCTCACTGGGGTACAGTCCCACCCACACTGACTCTCACTGGGGTACAGTTCCAGACACACTGTCTCTCACTGGAGTACAGTTCCACACACACTGACTCTCACTGGGTTACAGTTCCACACACACTGACTCTCACTGGGGCACAGTTCCACATACACTGACTCTCACTGGGGTGCAGTTCCAGACACACTGACTCTCACTGGGTTACTGTCCCACCCACACTGACTCTCACTGGGGTACAGTTCCCCACACATACACTGACTCTCACTGGGGTACAGTTTCAAACACACTCTGACTCTCACTGGGGTACTGTTCCACACACACTGACTCTCACTGGGGTACAGTTCCACACACACTGACTCTCAATGGGGCACAGTTCCACACACACTGACTCTCACTGGGTTACAGTCCCACACACACTGACTCTCACTGGGGTGCAGTTCAACATACACTGACTCTCACTGGGTTACAGTCCCAAACACACTGACTCTCACTGGGGTACAGTTCCACACACACTGTCTCTCACTGGAGTACAGTCCCACACACACTGACTCTCACTAGGTTACAGTTCCACACACACTGACTCTCACTGGGTTACAGTTCCACACACACTGACTCTCCCTGGGTTACAGTCCCACGCACACTGACTCTCACTGGGGTGCAGTTCCAGACACACTGACTCTCACTGGGTTACTGTCCCTCCCACACTGACTCTCACTGGGGTACAGTTCCACACACACACTGACTCTCACTGGGGTACAGTTTCACACAGACTCTGACTCTCACTGGGGTACAGTTCCACACACACTGACTCTCACTGGGGTACAGTTCCACACACACTGACTCTCAATGGGGCACAGTTCCACACACACTGACTCTCACTGGGGTAAAGTTCCACACGCACACTGACTCTCACTGGGGTGCAGTTCCACATACACTGACTCTCACTGGGGTACAATTCCACACACACTGACTGTCAATGGGGCACAGTTCCACACAAACTGACTCTCACTGGTGTACAGTTCCACACACACTGACTCTCACTGGGGTACAGTTCTACAAACACTGTCTCTCACTGGAGTACAGTCCCACACACACTGACTCTCACTAGGTTACAGTTCCACACACACTGAATCTCACTGGGTTACAGTCCCACACACATTGACTCTCACTGGGGTGCAGTGCCAAACAAACTGTCTCTCACTGGAGTCCAGTCCCACACAAACTGACTCTCACTAGGTTACAGTTCCACACACACTGACTCTCACTGGGGTGCAGTTCCACACACATTGACTCTCACTGGGGCACATTTCCACACACACTGACTCTCACTGGGGTACAGTTCCAAACACACACTGACTCTCACTGTGGTGCAGTTCCACATACACACTGACTCTCACTGGGGTACAGTTCCACACACGCTTACTCTCACTGGGGCACAGTTCCGCACACACTAACTCTCACTGGGGTACAGTTCCGCACACACTGAATCTCACTGGGTTACAGTTCCACACACACTGTCTCTCACTGGAGTACAGTTCCACACACACTGACTCTCACTGGGTTACAATCCCACACACACTGACTCTCGCTGGGGTGCAGTTCCTCACACACTGTCTTTCCCTGGAGTACAGTCCCACACACACTGACTCTCACTAGGTTACAGTTCCACAAACACTGACTCTCGCTGGGTTACAGTTCCACACACAAAGACTCTTACTGGGTTACAGTCCCACACACACTGACTCTCACTGGGGTGCAGTTCCACACACACTGACTCTCACTGGGGTACAGTTCCACACACATTGACTCTCACTGGGGCACAGTTCCACACACACTGACTCTCACTGGGGTACAGTTCCACACACACTGACTCTCACTTGGTTACAATCCCAAACACACTGACTCTCACTGGGGTACAGTTCCACACACACTGACTCTCACTAGGTTACAGTTCCACAAACAGTGACTCCCACTGGGTTACAGTCCCACACACACTGACTCCCACTGGGTTACAGTCCCACACACACTGACTCTCACTGGGGTACAGTTCCACACACACACTGACTCTCACTGGGGTACAGTTTCACACACACTCTGACTCTCACTGGGGTACTGTTCCACACACACTGACTCTCACTGGGGTACAGTTCCACACGCACTGACTCTCAATGGGGCACAGTTCCACACACACTGACTCTCACTGGGGTACAGTTCCACACACACACTGACTCTCACTGGGGTGCAGTTCCACATACACACTGACTCTCACTGGGGCACAGTTCCGCACACACTAACTCTCACTGGGGTACAGTTCCACACACACTGACTCTCACTGGGTTACAGTTCCACACACACTGTCTCTCACTGGAGTACAGTTCCACACACACTGACTCTCACTGGGTTACAGTCCCACACACACTGACTCTCGCTGGGGTGCAGTTCCTCACACACTGTCTTTCACTGGAGTACAGTCCCACACACACTGACTCTCACTAGGTTACAGTTCCACAAACACTGACTCTCGCTGGGTTACAGTTCCACACACAAAGACTCTTACTGGGTTACAGTCCCACACACACTGACTCTCACTGGGGTGCAGTTCCACACACACTGTCTCTCACTGGAGTACAGTTCCACACACTTTGACTCTCACTGGGGCACAGTTCCACACACACTGACTCTCACTGGGGTACAGTTCCACACACACTGACTCTCACTTGGTTACAATCCCACACACACTGACTCTCACTGGGGTACAGTTCCACACACACTGACTCTCACTAGGTTACAGTTCCACAAACAGTGACTCCCACTGGGTTACAGTCCCACACACACTGACTCCCACTGGGTTACAGTCCCACACACACTGACTCTCACTGGGGTACAGTTCCACACACACACTGACTCTCACTGGGGTACAGTTTCACACACACTCTGACTCTCACTGGGGTACTGTTCCACACACACTGACTCTCACTGGGGTACAGTTCCACACGCACTGACTCTCAATGGGGCACAGTTCCACACACACTGACTCTCACTGGGGTACAGTTCCACACACACACTGACTCTCACTGGGGTGCAGTTCCACATACACACTGACTCTCACTGGGGCACAGTTCCGCACACACTAACTCTCACTGGGGTACAGTTCCACACACACTGACTCTCACTGGGTTACAGTTCCACACACACTGTCTCTCACTGGAGTACAGTTCCACACACACTGACTCTCACTGGGTTACAGTCCCACACACACTGACTCTCGCTGGGGTGCAGTTCCTCACACACTGTCTTTCACTGGAGTACAGTCCCACACACACTGACTCTCACTAGGTTACAGTTCCACAAACACTGACTCTCGCTGGGTTACAGTTCCACACACAAAGACTCTTACTGGGTTACAGTCCCACACACACTGACTCTCACTGGGGTGCAGTTCCACACACACTGTCTCTCACTGGAGTACAGTTCCACACACTTTGACTCTCACTGGGGCACAGTTCCACACACACTGACTCTCACTGGGGTACAGTTCCACACACACTGACTCTCACTTGGTTACAATCCCACACACACTGACTCTCACTGGGGTACAGTTCCACACACACTGACTCTCACTAGGTTACAGTTCCACAAACAGTGACTCCCACTGGGTTACAGTCCCACACACACTGACTCCCACTGGGTTACAGTCCCACACACACTGACTCTCACTGGGGTACAGTTTCACACACACTCTGACTCTCACTGGGGTACTGTTCCACACACACTGACTCTCACTGGGGTACAGTTCCACACGCACTGACTCTCAATGGGGCACAGTTCCACACACACTGACTCTCACTGGGGTACAGTTCCACACACTCACTGACTCTCACTGGGGTGCAGTTCCACATACACACTGACTCTCACTGGGGTACAGTTCCACACACACTGACTGTCAATGGGGCACAGTTCCACACACACTGACTCTCACTGGTGTACAGTTCCACACACTCTGTCTCTCACTGGAGTACAGTTCCACACACACTGACTCTCACTGGGTTACAGTCCCACCAACACTGACTCTCACTGGGGTACAGTTCCACACACACTGACTCTCGCTGGGGTGCAGTTCCACACACACTGTCTCTCACTGGAGTACAGTACCACACACACTGACTCTCACAAGGTTACAGTTCCACACACACTGACTCTCACTGGGTTACAGTCCCACACACACTGACTCTCACTGGGGTGCAGTTCCACACACACTGACTCTCACTGGGTTACAGTCCCACACACACTGACTCTCACTGGGGTGCAGGTCCACACACACTGTCTCTCACTGGAGTCCAGTCCCACACAAACTGACTCTCACTAGGTTACAGTTCCACACACACTGACTCTCACTGGGGTGCAGTTCCACACACATTGACTATCACTGGGGCACAGTTCCACACACACTGACTCTCACTGGGGTACAGTTCCACACACACTGACTCTCACTGGGTTACAATCCCACACACACTGACTCTCGCTGGTGTGCAGTTCCACACACACTGTCTCTTACTGGAGTACAGTCCCACACACACTAACTCTCACTAGGTTACAGTTCCACACACACTGACTCTCACTGGGTTACAGTCCCACACATACTGACTCTCACTGGGGTGCAGTTCCACATACACTGACTCTCACTGGGTTACATTCCCACACACACTGACTCTCACTGGGGTGCAGTTCCACACACACTGACTCTCACTGGAGTAGAGTCCCACACACACTGACTCTCACTAGGTTACAGTTCCACACACACTGTCTCTCACTGGGATACAGTCCCACACACACTGACTCTCACTGGGTTACAGTCCCACACAGACTGACTCTCACTGGGGTACAGTTCCACACACACACTGACTCTCACTGTGGTGCAGTTCCACATACACACTGACTCTCACTGGGGTACAGTTCCACACACACTTACTCTCACCGGGGCACAGTTCCGCACACACTAACTCTCACTGGGGTACAGTTCCACAAACACTGAATCTCACTGGAGTACAGTTCCACACACACTGACTCTCACTGGGTTACAATCCCACACACACTGACTCTCGCTGGGGTACAGTTCTACACACACTGTCTCTCACTGGAGTACAGTTCTACACACACTGTCTCTCACTGGAGTACAGTTCCACACACACTGACTCTCACTGGGTTACAGTTCCACACACACTGACTCTCACTGGGGCACAGTTCCACATACACTGACTCTCACTGGGGTGCAGTTCCAGACACACTGACTCTCACTGGGTTACTGTCCCACCCACACTGACTCTCACTGGGGTACAGTTCCCCACACATACACTGACTCTCACTGGGGTACAGTTTCACACATACACTGACTCTCACTGGGGTACAGTTTCACACACACTCTGACTCTCACTGGGGTACAGTTCCACACACACTGACTCTCAATGGGGCACAGTTCCACACACACTGACTCTCACTGGGGTACAGTTCCACACACACACTGACTCTCACTGGGGTGCAGTTCCACATACACACTGACTCTCACTGGGGTACAGTTCCACACACACTGACTGTCAATGGGGCACAGTTCCACACACACTGACTCTCACTGGTGTACAGTTCCACACACACTGACTCTCACTGGGGTACAGTTCTACACACACGGTCTCTCACTGGAGTACAGTTCCACACACACTGACTCTCACTAGGGTACAGTTCCACACACACTGACTCTCACTAGGGTACAGTTCCACACACACTGACTCTCACTGGGGTACAGTTCTACACACACGGTCTCTCACTGGAGTACAGTTCCACACACACTGACTCTCACTGGGTTACAGTCCCACACACACTGACTCTCACTGGGGTACAGTTCCACACACACTGACTCTCGCTGGGGTGCAGTTCCACACACACTGTCTCTCACTGGAGTACAGTACCACACACACTGACTCTCACTAGGTTACAGTTCCACACACACTGACTCTCACTGGTTTACAGTCCCACACACACTGACTCTCACTGGGGAGCAGTTCCACACACACTGTCTCTCACTGGAGTCCAGTCCCACACAAACTGACTCTCACTAGGTTACAGTTCCACACACACTGACTCTCACTGGGGTGCAGTTCCACACACATTGACTCTCACTGGGGCACAGTTCCACACACACTGACTCTCACTGGGGTACAGTTCCACACACACTGACTCTCACTGGGTTACAATCCCACACACACTGACTCTCGCTGGTGTGCAGTTCCACACACACTGTCTCTTACTGGAGTACAGTCCCACACACACTAACTCTCACTAGGTTACAGTTCCACACACACTGACTCTCACTGGGTTACAGTCCCACACATACTGACTCTCACTGGGGTGCAGTTCCACATACACTGACTCTCACTGGGTTACATTCCCACACACACTGACTCTCACTGGGGTTCAGTTCCACACACACTGTCTCTCTCTGGAGTAGAGTCCCACACACACTGACTCTCACTAGGTTACAGTTCCACACACACTGTCTCTCACTGGGTTACAGTCCCACACACACTGACTCTCACTGGGTTACAGTCCCACACACACTGACTCTCACTGGGGTACAGTTCCACACACACACTGACTCTCACTGGGGTACAGTTTCACACACACTGACTCTCACTGGGGTACAGTTCCACACACACTGACTCTCACTGGGGTACAGTTCCACACACACTGACTCTCACTGGGGCACAGTTCCACACACACTGACTCTCACTGGGGTACAGTTCCACACACACACTGACTCTCACTGTGGTGCAGTTCCACATACACACTGACTCTCACTGGGGTACAGTTCCACACACACTTACTCTCACGGGGGCACAGTTCCGCACACACTAACTCTCACTGGGGTACATTTCCGCACACACTGAATCTCACTGGGGTACAGTTCCACACACACTGTCTCTCACTGGAGTACAGTTCCACACACACTGACTCACTGGGTTACAATCCCACACACACTGACTCTCGCTGGGGTGCAGTTCCACACACACTGTCTCTCACTGGAGTACAGTCCCACCCACACTGACTCTCACTAGGTTACAGTTCCACACACACTGTCTCTCACTGGGTTACAGTCCCACACACACTGACTCTCACTGGCTTACAGTCCCACACACACTGACTCTCACTGGGGTACAGTTCCACACACACACTGACTCTCACTGGGGTACAGTTTCACACACACTGACTCTCACTGGGGTACAGTTCCACACACACTGACTCTCACTGGGGCACAGTTCCACACACACTGACTCTCACTGGGGTACAGTTCCACACACACACTGACTCTCACTGTGGTGCAGTTCCACATACACACTGACTCTCACTGGGGTACAGTTCCACACACACTTACTCTCACTGGGGCACAGTCCCGCACACACTAACTCTCACTGGGGTACAGTTCCGCAAACACTGAATCTCACTGGGGTACAGTTCCACACACACTGTCTCTCACTGGAGTACAGTTCCACACACACTGACTTTCACTGGGTTACAATCCCACACACACTGACTCTCGCTAGGGTGCAGTTCCACACACACTGTCTCTCACTGGAGTACAGTCCCACACACACTGACTCTCACTGGGGTACAGTTCTACACACACTGTCTCTCACTGGAGTACAGTTCCACACACACTGACTCTCACTTGGTTACAGTTCCACACACACTGACTCTCACTGGGGTACAGTTCCACACACACACTGACTCTCACTGGGGTACTGTTTCACACACACTCTGACTCTCACTGGGGTACTGTTCCACACACACTGACTCTCACTGGGGTACAGTTCCACATGCACTGACTCTCAATGGGGCACAGTTCCACACACACTGACTCTCACTGGGGTACAGTTCCACACACACACTGACTCTCACTGGGGTGCAGTTCCACATACACACTGACTCTCACTGGGGCACAGTTCCGCACACACTAACTCTCACTGGGGTACAGTTCCACACACACTGACTCTCACTGGGTTACAGTTCCACACACACTGTCTCTCACTGGAGTACAGTTCCACACACACTGACTCTCACTAGGTTACAGTTCCACAAACAGTGACTCCCACTGGGTTACAGTCCCACACACACTGACTCCCACTGGGTTACAGTCCCACACACACTGACTCTCACTGGGGTACAGTTCCACACACACACTGACTCTCACTGGGGTACAGTTCCACACACACTGACTGTCAATGGGGCACAGTTCCACACACACACTGACTCTCACTGGTGTACAGTTCCACACACTCTGTCTCTCACTGGAGTACAGTTCCACACACACTGACTCTCACTGGGTTACAGTCCCACCAACACTGACTCTCACTGGGGTACAGTTCCACACACACTGACTCTCGCTGGGGTGCAGTTCCACACACACTGTCTCTCACTGGAGTACAGTACCACACACACTGACTCTCACAAGGTTACAGTTCCACACACACTGACTCTCACTGGGTTACAGTCCCACACACACTGACTCTCACTGGGGTGCAGTTCCACACACACTGACTCTCACTGGGTTACAGTCCCACACACACTGACTCTCACTGGGGTGCAGGTCCACACACACTGTCTCTCACTGGAGTCCAGTCCCACACAAACTGACTCTCACTAGGTTACAGTTCCACACACACTGACTCTCACTGGGGTGCAGTGCCACACACATTGACTATCACTGGGGCACAGTTCCACACACACTGACTCTCACTGGGGTACAGTTCCACACACACTGACTCTCACTGGGTTACAATCCCACACACACTGACTCTCGCTGGTGTGCAGTTCCACACACACTGACTCTCACTGGAGTAGAGTCCCACACACACTGACTCTCACTAGGTTACAGTTCCACACACACTGTCTCTCACTGGGTTACAGTCCCACACACACTGACTCTCACTGGGTTACAGTCCCACACACACTGACTCTCACTGGGGTACAGTTCCACACACACACTGACTCTCACTGTGGTGCAGTTCCACATACACACTGACTCTCACTGGAGTACAGTTCCACACACACTTACTCTCAGCGGGGCACAGTTCCGCACACACAAACTCTCACTGGGGTACAGTTCCACAAACACTGAATCTCACTGGAGTACAGTTCCACACACACTGACTCTCACTGGGTTACAATCCCACACACACTGACTCTCGCTGGGGTGCAGTTCCTCACACACTGTCTCTCACTGGAGTACAGTCCCACCCACACTGACTCTCACTGGGGTACAGTTCTACACACACTGTCTCTCACTGGAGTACAGTTCCACACACACTGACTCTCACTGCTTTACAGTTCCACACACACTGACTCTCACTGGGGCACAGTTCCACATACACTGACTCTCACTGGGGTGCAGTTCCAGACACACTGACTCTCACTGGGTTACTGTCCCACCCACACTGACTCTCACTGGGGTACAGTTCCCCACACATACACTGACTCTCACTGGGGTACAGTTTCACACACACTCTGACTCTCACTGGGGTACTGTTCCACACACACTGACTCTCACTGGGGTACAGTTCCACACACACTGACTCTCAATGGGGCACAGTTCCACACACACTGACTCTCACTGGTGTACAGTTCCACACACACTGACTCTCACTGGGGTACAGTTCTACAAACACTGTCTCTCACTGGAGTACAGTCCCACACACACTGACTCTCACTAGGTTACAGTTCCACACACACTGAATCTCACTGGGTTACAGTCCCACACACATTGACTCTCACTGGGGTGCAGTTCCACACACACTGACTCTCACTGGGTTACAGTCCCACACACACTGACTCTCACTGGGGTGCAGTTCCACACACACTGACTCTCACTGGGGTACAGTTCCACACACACTGACTCTCACTGGGGTGCAGTGCCAAACAAACTGTCTCTCACTGGAGTCCAGTCCCACACAAACTGACTCTCACTAGGTTACAGTTCCACACACACTGACTCTCACTGGGGTGCAGTTCCACACACATTGACTCTCACTGGGGCACATTTCCACACACACTGACTCTCACTGGGGTACAGTTCCAAACACACACTGACTCTCACTGTGGTGCAGTTCCACATAAACACTGACTCTCACTGGGGTACAGTTCCACACACACTTACTCTCACTGGGGCACAGTTCCGCACACACTAACTCTCACTGGGGTACAGTTCCACACACACTGAATCTCACTGGGTTACAGTTCCACACACACTGTCTCTCACTGGAGTACAGTTCCACACACACTGACTCTCACTGGGTTACAATCCCACACACACTGACTCTCGCTGGGGTGCAGTTCCTCACACACTGTCTTTCACTGGAGTACAGTCCCACACACACTGACTCTCACTAGGTTACAGTTCCACAAACACTGACTCTCGCTGGGTTACAGTTCCACACACAAAGACTCTTACTGGTTTACAGTCCCACACACACTGACTCTCACTGGGGTGCAGTTCCACACACACTGTCTCTCACTGGAGTACAGTTCCACACACTTTGACTCTCACTGGGGCACAGTTCCACACACACTGACTCTCACTGGGGTACAGTTCCACACACACTGACTCTCACTTGGTTACAATCCCACACACACAGACTCTCACTGGGGTACAGTTCCACACACACTGACTCTCACTAGGTTACAGTTCCACAAACAGTGACTCCCACTGGGTTACAGTCCCACACACACTGACTCCCACTGGGTTACAGTCCCACACACACTGACTCTCACTGGGGTACAGTTCCACACACTTTGACTCTCACTGGGGCACAGTTCCACACACACTGACTCTCACTGGGGTACAGTTCCACACACACTGACTCTCACTTGGTTACAATCCCACACACACAGACTCTCACTGGGGTACAGTTCCACACACACTGACTCTCACTAGGTTACAGTTCCACAAACAGTGACTCCCACTGGGTTACAGTCCCACACACACTGACTCCCACTGGGTTACAGTCCCACACACACTGACTCTCACTGGGTTACAGTTCCACACACACTGACTCTCACTGGGGCACAGTTCCACACACACTGACTCTCACTGGGGTACAGTTCCACACACACTGACTCTCACTTGGTTACAATCCCACACACACAGACTCTCACTGGGGTACAGTTCCACACACACTGACTCTCACTAGGTTACAGTTCCACAAACAGTGACTCCCACTGGGTTACAGTCCCACACACACTGACTCCCACTGGGTTACAGTCCCACACACACTGACTCTCACTGGGGTACAGTTCCACACACACACTGACTCTCACTGGGGTACAGTTTCACACACACTCTGACTCTCACTGGGGTACTGTTCCACACACACTGACTCTCACTGGGGTACAGTTCCACACACACTGACTCTCACTGGGGTACCGTTCCACACACACTGACTCTCACTGGGTTACAGTCCCACACACACTGACTCTCGCTGGGGTGCAGTTCCTCACACACTGTCTTTCACTGGAGTACAGTCCCACACACACTGACTCTCACTAGGTTACAGTTCCACAAACACTGACTCTCGCTGGGTTACAGTTCCACACACAAAGACTCTTACTGGGTTACAGTCCCACACACACTGACTCTCACTGGGGTGCAGTTCCACACACACTGTCTCTCACTGGAGTACAGTTCCACACACATTGACTCTCACTGGGGCACAGTTCCACACACACTGACTCTCACTGGGGTACAGTTCCACACACACTGACTCTCACTTGGTTACAATCCCACACACACTGACTCTCACTGGGGTACAGTTCCACACACACTGACTCTCACTAGGTTACAGTTCCACAAACAGTGACTCCCACTGGGTTACAGTCCCACACACACTGACTCCCAATGGGTTACAGTCCCACACACACTGACTCTCACTGGGGTACAGTTCGACACACACACTGACTCTCACTGGGGTACAGTTTCACACACACTCTGACTCTCACTGGGGTACTGTTCCACACACACTGACTCTCACTGGGGTACAGTTCCACACGCACTGACTCTCAATGGGGCACAGTTCCACACACACTGACTCTCACTGGGGTACAGTTCCACACACACACTGACTCTCACTGGGGTGCAGTTCCACATACACACTGACTCTCACTGGGGTACAGTTCCACACACACTGACTGTCAATGGGGCACAGTTCCACACACACTGACTCTCACTGGTGTACAGTTCCACACACTCTGTCTCTCACTGGAGTACAGTTCCACACACACTGACTCTCACTGGGGTACAGTTCCACACACACTGACTCTCACTGGGGTACAGTTCCACACACACTGACTCTCACTGGGTTACAGTTCCACACACACGCACTCTCACTGGGGTACAGTTCCACACACACTGACTCTCGCTGGGGTGCAGTTCCACACACACTGTCTCTCACTGGAGTACAGTACCACACACACTGACTCTCACAAGGTTACAGTTCCACACACACTGACTCTCACTGGGTTACAGTTCCACACACACTGACTCTCGCTGGGGTGCAGTTCCACACACACTGTCTCTCACTGGAGTACAGTACCACACACACTGACTCTCACTGGGGTACAGTTCCACACACACTGACTCTCACTGGGTTACAGTCCCACACACACTGACTCTCACTGGGGTGCAGTTCCACACACACTGACTCTCACTGGGTTACAGTCCCACACACACTGACTCTCACTGGGGTGCAGTTCCACACACACTGTCTCTCACTGGAGTCCAGTCCCACACAAACTGACTCTCACTAGGTTACAGTTCCACACACACTGACTCTCACTGGGGTGCAGTTCCACACACATTGACTGTCAATGGGGCACAGTTCCACACACACTGACTCTCACTGGGGTACAGTTCCACACACACTGACTCTCACTGGGTTACAATCCCACACACACTGACTCTCGCTGGTGTGCAGTTCCACACACACTGTCTCTTACTGGAGTACAGTCCCACACACACTAACTCTCACTAGGTTACAGTTCCACACACACTGACTCTCACTGGGTTACAGTCCCACACATACTGACTCTCACTGGGGTGCAGTTCCACATACACTGACTCTCACTGGGTTACAGTTCCCACACACACTGACTCTCACTGGGGTGCAGTTCCACACACACTGACTCTCACTGGAGTAGAGTCCACACACACTGACTCTCACTAGGTTACAGTTCCACACACACTGTCTCTCACTGGGTTACAGTCCCACACACACTGACTCTCACTGGGTACAGTCCACACACACTGACTCTCACTGGGGTACAGTTCCACACACACACTGACTCTCACTGGGTGCAGTTCCACACACACTGACTCTCACTGGGGTACAGTTCCACACACACTTACTCTCACTGGGGCACAGTTCCGCACACACTGACTCTCACTGGGGTACAGTTCCACACACACTGACTCTCACTGGAGTACAGTTCCACACACACTGACTCTCACTGGGTTACAATCCCACACACACTGACTCTCACTGGGGTACAGTCCCACCCACACTGACTCTCATTGGGGTACAGTTCTACACACACTGTCTCTCACTGGAGTACAGTTCCACACACACTGACTCTCACTGGGTTACAGTTCCACACACACTGACTCTCACTGGGGCACAGTTCCACATACACTGACTCTCACTGGGGTGCAGTTCCAGACACACTGACTCTCACTGGGTTACTGTCCCACCCACACTGACTCTCACTGGGGTACAGTTCCCCACACATACACTGACTCTCACTGGGGTACAGTTTCAAACACACTCTGACTCTCACTGGGGTACTGTTCCACACACACTGACTCTCACTGGGGTACAGTTCCACACACACTGACTCTCAATGGGGCACAGTTCCACACACACTGACTCTCACTGGGGTACAGTTCCACACACACACTGACTCTCACTGGGGTGCAGTTCCACATACACACTGACTCTCACTGGGGTACAGTTCCACACACACTGACTGTCAATGGGGCACAGTTCCACACACACTGACTCTCACTGGTGTACAGTTCCACACACACTGACTCTCACTGGGGTACAGTTCTACACACACGGTCTCTCACTGGAGTACAGTTCCACACACACTGACTCTCACTAGGGTACAGTTCCACACACACTGACTCTCACTGGGTTACAGTCCCACACACACTGACTCTCACTGGGGTACAGTTCCACACACACTGACTCTCACTGGGGTACAGTTCTACACACACGGTCTCTCACTGGAGTACAGTTCCACACACACTGACTCTCACTAGGGTACAGTTCCACACACACTGACTCTCACTGGGTTACAGTCCCACACACACTGACTCTCGCTGGGGTGCAGTTCCACACACACTGTCTCTCACTGGAGTACAGTACCACACACACTGACTCTCACTAGGTTACAGTTCCACACACACTGACTCTCACTGGTTTACAGTCCCACACACACTGACTCTCACTGGGGAGCAGTTCCACACACACTGTCTCTCACTGGAGTCCAGTCCCACACAAACTGACTCTCACTAGGTTACAGTTCCACACACACTGACTCTCACTGGGGTGCAGTTCCACACACATTGACTCTCACTGGGGCACAGTTCCACACACACTGACTCTCACTGGGGTACAGTTCCACACACACTGACTCTCACTGGGTTACAATCCCACACACACTGACTCTCGCTGGTGTGCAGTTCCACACACACTGTCTCTTACTGGAGTACAGTCCCACACACACTAACTCTCACTAGGTTACAGTTCCACACACACTGACTCTCACTGGGTTACAGTCCCACACATACTGACTCTCACTGGGGTGCACTTCCACATACACTGACTCTCACTGGGTTACATTCCCACACACACTGACTCTCACTGGGGTGCAGTTCCACACACACTGACTCTCACTGGAGTAGAGTCCCACACACACTGACTCTCACTAGGTTACAGTTCCACACACACTGTCTCTCACTGGGTTACAGTCCCACACACACTGACTCTCACTGGGTTACAGTCCCACACACACTGACTCTCACTGGGGTACAGTTCCACACACACACTGACTCTCACTGTGGTGCAGTTCCACATACACACTGACTCTCACTGGGGTACAGTTCCACACACACTTACTCTCACCGGGGCACAGTTCCGCACACACTAACTCTCACTGGGGTACAGTTCCACAAACACTGAATCTCACTGGAGTACAGTTCCACACACACTGACTCTCACTGGGTTACAATCCCACACACACTGACTCTCACTGGGGTACAGTCCCACCCACACTGACTCTCACTGGGGTACAGTTCTACACACACTGTCTCTCACTGGAGTACAGTTCCACACACACTGACTCTCACTGGGTTACAGTTCCACACACACTGACTCTCACTGGGGCACAGTTCCACATACACTGACTCTCACTGGGGTGCAGTTCCAGACACACTGACTCTCACTGGGTTACTGTCCCACCCACACTGACTCTCACTGGGGTACAGTTCCCCACACATACACTGACTCTCACTGGGGTACAGTTTCAAACACACTCTGACTCTCACTGGGGTACTGTTCCACACACACTGACTCTCACTGGGGTACAGTTCCACACACACTGACTCTCAATGGGGCACAGTTCCACACACACTGACTCTCACTGGGGTACAGTTCCACACACACACTGACTCTCACTGGGGTGCAGTTCCACATACACACTGACTCTCACTGGGGTACAGTTCCACACACACTGACTGTCAATGGGGCACAGTTCCACACACACTGTCTCTCACTGGTGTACAGTTCCACACACACTGACTCTCACTGGGGTACAGTTCTACACACACGGTCTCTCACTGGAGTACAGTTCCACACACACTGACTCTCACTAGGGTACAGTTCCACACACACTGACTCTCACTAGGGTACAGTTCCACACACACTGACTCTCACTGGGGTACAGTTCTACACACACGGTCTCTCACTGGAGTACAGTTCCACACACACTGACTCTCACTAGGGTACAGTTCCACACACACTGACTCTCACTGGGTTACAGTCCCACACACACTGACTCTCACTGGGGTACAGTTCCACACACACTGACTCTCGCTGGGGTGCAGTTCCACACACACTGTCTCTCACTGGAGTACAGTACCACACACACTGACTCTCACTAGGTTACAGTTCCACACACACTGACTCTCACTGGTTTACAGTCCCACACACACTGACTCTCACTGGGGAGCAGTTCCACACACACTGTCTCTCACTGGAGTCCAGTCCCACACAAACTGACTCTCACTAGGTTACAGTTCCACACACACTGACTCTCACTGGGGTGCAGTTCCACACACATTGACTATCACTGGGGCACAGTTCCACACACACTGACTCTCACTGGGGTACAGTTCCACACACACTGACTCTCACTGGGTTACAATCCCACACACACTGACTCTCGCTGGTGTGCAGTTCCACACACACTGTCTCTTACTGGAGTACAGTCCCACACACACTAACTCTCACTAGGTTACAGTTCCACACACACTGACTCTCACTGGGTTACAGTCCCACACATACTGACTCTCACTGGGGTGCAGTTCCACATACACTGACTCTCACTGGGTTACATTCCCACACACACTGACTCTCACTGGGGTGCAGTTCCACACACACTGTCTCTCACTGGAGTAGAGTCCCACACACACTGACTCTCACTAGGTTACAGTTCCACACACACTGTCTCTCACTGGGTTACAGTCCCACACACACTGACTCTCACTGGGTTACAGTCCACACACACTGACTCTCACTGGGGTACAGTTCCACACACACACTGACTCTCACTGGGGTACAGTTTCACACACACTGACTCTCACTGGGGTACAGTTCCACACACACTGACTCTCACTGGGGTACAGTTCCACACACACTGACTCTCACTGGGGCACAGTTCCACACACACTGACTCTCACTGGGGTACAGTTCCACACACACACTGACTCTCACTGTGGTGCAGTTCCACATACACACTGACTCTCACTGGGGTACAGTTCCACACACACTTACTCTCACGGGGGCACAGTTCCGCACACACTAACTCTCACTGGGGTACAGTTCCGCACACACTGAATCTCACTGGGGTACAGTTCCACACACACTGTCTCTCACTGGAGTACAGTTCCACACACACTGACTCACTGGGTTACAATCCCACACACACTGACTCTCGCTGGGGTGCAGTTCCACACACACTGTCTCTCACTGGAGTACAGTCCCACCCACACTGACTCTCACTAGGTTACAGTTCCACACACACTGTCTCTCACTGGGTTACAGTCCCACACACACTGACTCTCACTGGCTTACAGTCCCACACACACTGACTCTCACTGGGGTACAGTTCCACACACACACTGACTCTCACTGGGGTACAGTTTCACACACACTGACTCTCACTGGGGTACAGTTCCACACACACTGACTCTCACTGGGGTACAGTTCCACACACACTGACTCTCACTGGGGCACAGTTCCACACACACTGACTCTCACTGGGGTACAGTTCCACACACACACTGACTCTCACTGTGGTGCAGTTCCACATACACACTGACTCTCACTGGGGTACAGTTCCACACACACTTACTCTCACTGGGGCACAGTCCCGCACACACTAACTCTCACTGGGGTACAGTTCCGCAAACACTGACTCTCACTGGGGTACAGTTCCACACACACTGTCTCTCACTGGAGTACAGTTCCACACACACTGACTTTCACTGGGTTACAGTCCACACACACTGACTCTCACTAGGGTGCAGTTCCACACACACTGACTCTCACTGGAGTACAGTCCACACACACTGACTCTCACTGGGGTACAGTTCTACACACACTGTCTCTCACTGGAGTACAGTTCCACACACACTGACTCTCACTTGGTTACAGTTCCACACACACTGACTCTCACTGGGGTACAGTTCCACACACACTGACTCTCACTGGGGTACAGTTTCACACACACTCTGACTCTCACTGGGGTACTGTTCCACACACACTGACTCTCACTGGGGTACAGTTCCACACGCACTGACTCTCACTGGGGTACAGTTCCACACACACACTGACTCTCACTGGGGTGCAGTTCCACATACACACTGACTCTCACTGGGGTACAGTTCCACACACACTGACTCTCACTGGGTTACAGTTCCACACACACTGTCTCTCACTGGAGTACAGTTCCACACACACTGACTCTCACTGGGTTACAGTCCCACACACACTGACTCTCGCTGGGGTGCAGTTCCTCACACACTGTCTTTCACTGGAGTACAGTCCCACACACACTGACTCTCACTAGGTTACAGTTCCACAAAAACTGACTCTCGCTGGGTTACAGTTCCACACACAAAGACTCTTACTGGGTTACAGTCCCACACACACTGACTCTCACTGGGGTGCAGTTCCACACACACTGTCTCTCACTGGAGTACAGTTCCACACACATTGACTCTCACTGGGGCACAGTTCCACACACACTGACTCTCACTGGGGTACAGTTCCACACACACTGACTCTCACTTGGTTACAATCCCACACACACTGACTCTCACTGGGGTACAGTTCCACACACACTGACTCTCACTAGGTTACAGTTCCACAAACAGTGACTCCCACTGGGTTACAGTCCCACACACACTGACTCCCACTGGGTTACAGTCCCACACACACTGACTCTCACTGGGGTACAGTTCCACACACACACTGACTCTCACTGGGGTACAGTTTCACACACACTCTGACTCTCACTGGGGTACTGTTCCACACACACTGACTCTCACTGGGGTACAGTTCCACACACAATGACTCTCAATGGGGCACAGTTCCACACACACTGACTCTCACTGGGGTACAGTTCCACACACACACTGACTCTCACTGGGGTGCAGTTCCACATACACACTGACTCTCACTGGGGTACAGTTCCACACACACTGACTGTCAATGGGGCACAGTTCCACACACACTGACTCTCACTGGTGTACAGTTCCACACACTCTGTCTCTCACTGGAGTACAGTTCCACACACACTGACTCTCACTGGGTTACAGTCCCACCAACACTGACTCTCACTGGGGTACAGTTCCACACACACTGACTCTCGCTGGGGTGCAGTTCCACACACACTGTCTCTCACTGGAGTACAGTACCACACACACTGACTCTCACAAGGTTACAGTTCCACACACACTGACTCTCACTGGGTTACAGTTCCACACACACTGACTCTCACTGGGGTACAGTTCCACACACACTGACTCTCACTGGGTTACAGTTCCACACACACTGACTCTCACTGTGGTGCAGTTCCACACACACTGACTCTCACTGGGTTACATGTCCCACACACACTGACTCTCACTGGGTTACAGTTCCACACACACTGACTCTCACTGGGGTACAGTTCCACACACACTGACTCTCACTGGGGTACAGTTCCACACACACTGACTCTCACTGGGGTACAGTTCCACACACACTGACTCTCACTGGGTACAGTTCCACACACACTGACTCTCACTGGGTACAGTTCCACACACACTGACTCTCACTGGGTACAGTTCCACACACACTGACTCTCACTGGGTTACAGTTCCACACACACTGACTCTCACTGGGTTACCGTCCCACACACACTGACTCTCACTGGGGTGCAGTTCCACATACACTGACTCTCACTGGGTTACAGTTCCACACACACACTGACTCTCACTGGGGTACAGTTCCACACACACTGACTCTCACTGGGTACAGTCCCACACACACTGACTCTCACTGGGTTACAGTTCCACACACACTGACTCTCACTGGGTTACAGTTCCACACACACTGACTCTCACTGGGGTACAGTTCCACACACACTGACTCTCACTGGGGTACAGTTCCACACACACTGACTCTCACTGGGTACAGTTCCACACACACTGACTCTCACTGGGGTACAGTTCCACACACACTGACTCTCTCTGGGGTACAGTTCCACACACACTGACTCTCACTGGGGTACAGTTCCACACACACTGACTCTCACTGGGTACAGTTCCACACACACTGACTCTCACTGGGTTACAGTTCCACACACACTGACTCTCACTGGGGTACAGTTCCACACACACTGACTCTCACTGGGTACAGTTCCACACACACTGACTCTCACTGGGTACAGTTCCACACACACTGACTCTCACTGGGTACAGTTCCACACACACTGACTCTCACTGGGTTACAGTTCCACACACACTGACTCTCACTGGGGTACAGTTCCACACACACTGACTCTCACTGGGGTACAGTTCCACACACACTGACTCTCACTGGGTACAGTTCCACACACACTGACTCTCACTGGGGTACAGTTCCACACACACTGACTCTCACTGGGGTACAGTTCCACACACACTGACTCTCACTGGGGTACAGTTCCACACACACTGACTCTCACTGGGTACAGTTCCACACACACTGACTCTCACTGGGGTACAGTTCCACACACACTGACTCTCACTGGGGTACAGTTCCACACACACTGACTCTCACTGGGTACAGTTCCACACACACTGACTCTCACTGGGTACAGTTCCACACACACTGACTCTCACTGGGGTACAGTTCCACACACACTGACTCTCACTGGGTACAGTTCCACACACACTGACTCTCACTGGGGTACAGTTCCACACACACTGACTCTCACTGGGTACAGTTCCACACACACTGACTCTCACTGGGTACAGTTCCACACACACTGACTCTCACTGGGGTACAGTTCCACACACACTGACTCTCACTGGGTACAGTTCCACACACACTGACTCTCACTGGGTACAGTTCCACACACACTGACTCTCACTGGGTACAGTTCCACACACACTGACTCTCACTGGGTTACAGTTCCACACACACTGACTCTCACTGGGTACAGTTCCACACACACTGACTCTCACTGGGGTACAGTTCCACACACACTGACTCTCACTGGGTTACAGTTCCACACACACTGACTCTCACTGGGGTACAGTTCCACACACACTGACTCTCACTGGGGTACAGTTCCACACACACTGACTCTCACTGGGGTACAGTTCCACACACACTGACTCTCACTGGGGTACAGTTCCACACACACTGACTCTCACTGGGGTACAGTTCCACACACACTGACTCTCACTGGGGTACAGTTCCACACACACTGACTCTCACTGGGGTACAGTTCCACACACACTGACTCTCACTGGGGTACAGTTCCACACACACTGACTCTCACTGGGTACAGTTCCACACACACTGACTCTCACTGGGTACAGTTCCACACACACTGACTCTCACTGGGGTACAGTTCCACACACACTGACTCTCACTGGGTACAGTTCCACACACACTGACTCTCACTGGGTACAGTTCCACACACACTGACTCTCACTGGGGTACAGTTCCACACACACTGACTCTCACTGGGGTACAGTTCCACACACACTGACTCTCACTGGGGTACAGTTCCACACACACTGACTCTCACTGGGTACAGTTCCACACACACTGACTCTCACTGGGTACAGTTCCACACACACTGACTCTCACTGGGTTACAGTTCCACACACACTGACTCTCACTGGGTACAGATCCACACGCACTGACTCTCACTGGGGTACATTTCCACACACACTGACTCTCACTGGGTACAGTTCCAAATACACTGACTCTCACTGGGTTACAGTTCCACACACACTGACTCTCACTGGGTTACAGTTCCACACACACTGACTCTCACTGGGGACAGTTCCACACACACTGACTCTCACTGGGGTACAGTTCAACAAACACTGACTCTCACTGGGTTACAGTTCCACACACACTGACTCTCACTGGGGTACAGTTCCACACACACTGACTCTCACTGGGTTACAGCTCCACACGCACTGACTCTCACTGGGTTCCAGTTCCACACACACTGACTCTCACTGGGTTACAGCTCCACACACAATGACTCTCACTAAGGCACAGTTCCACAATGACTCTCACTGGGTTCCAGCTCCACACACACTGACTCTCACTGGGGTACAGTTCCACACTGACTCTCACTGGGATACAGTTCAACTCACACTGACTCTCACTGGGGTATATATCCACACACACTGACTCTCACTGAGCTACAGATCCACACACACTGACTCTCACTGGGTACAGTTCCACACACACTGACTCTCACTGGGGTACAGTTCCACACACACTGACTCTCACTGGGGTACAGTTCCACACACACTGACTCTCACTGGGTACAGTTCCGCACACACTGACTCTCACTGGGTACAGTTCCACACACACTGACTCTCACTGGGGTACAGTTCCACACACACTGACTCTCACTGGGGTACAGTTCCACACACACTGACTCTCACTGGGGTACAGTTCCACACACACTGACTCTCACTGGGTTACAGTTCCACACACACTGACTCTCACTGGGGTACAGTTCCACACACACTGACTCTCACTGGGGTACAGTTCCACACACACTGACTCTCACTGGGGTACAGTTCCACACACACTGACTCTCACATGGGTACAGTTCCACACACACTGACTCTCACTGGGTTACAGTTCCACACACACTGACTCTCACTGGGGTACAGTTCCACACGCACTGACTCTCACTGGGGTTCAGTTACACACACACTGACTCTCACATGGGTACAGTTCCGCACACACTGACTCACACTGTGGTTCAGCTCCACACACACTGACTCTCACTGGGGTACAGTTCCACACACACTGACTCTCACTGGGGTACAGTTCCACACACACTGACTCTCACTGGGTACAGTTCCACACACACTGACTCTCACTGGGGTACAGTTCCACACACACTGACTCTCACTGGGGTACAGTTCCACACACACTGACTCTCACTGGGGTACAGTTCCACACACACTGACTCTCACTGGGGTACAGTTCCACACACACTGACTCTCACTGGGGTACAGTTCCACACACACTGACTCTCACTGGGGTACAGTTCCACACACACTGACTCTCACTGGGGTACAGTTCCACACACACTGACTCTCACTGGGTACAGTTCCACACACACTGACTCTCACTGGGTACAGTTCCACACACACTGACTCTCACTGGGTACAGTTCCACACACACTGACTCTCACTGGGTACAGTTCCACACACACTGACTCTCACTGGGTACAGTTCCACACACACTGACTCTCACTGGGTACAGTTCCACACACACTGACTCTCACTGGGTACAGTTCCACACACACTGACTCTCACTGGGTTACAGTTCCACACACACTGACTCTCACTGGGGTACAGTTCCACACACACTGACTCTCACTGGGGTACAGTTCCACACACACTGACTCTCACTGGGTACAGTTCCACACACACTGACTCTCACTGGGTTACAGTTCCACACACACTGACTCTCACTGGGGTACAGTTCCACACACACTGACTCTCACTGGGGTACAGTTCCACACACACTGACTCTCACTGGGTACAGTTCCACACACACTGACTCTCACTGGGTTACAGTTCCACACACACTGACTCTCACTGGGGTACAGTTCCACACACACTGACTCTCACTGGGTACAGTTCCACACACACTGACTCTCACTGGGTTACAGTTCCACACACACTGACTCTCACTGGGTTACAGTTCCACACACACTGACTCTCACTGGGTACAGTTCCACACACACTGACTCTCACTGGGTTACAGTTCCACACACACTGACTCTCACTGGGGTACAGTTCCACACACACTGACTCTCACTGGGGTACAGTTCCACACACACTGACTCTCACTGGGTTACAGTTCCACACACACTGACTCTCACTGGGTACAGTTCCACACACACTGACTCTCACTGGGTTACAGTTCCACACACACTGACTCTCACTGGGGTACAGTTCCACACACACTGACTCTCACTGGGGTACAGTTCCACACACACTGACTCTCACTGGGGTACAGTTCCACACACACTGACTCTCACTGGGGTACAGTTCCACACACACTGACTCTCACTGGGTACAGTTCCACACACACTGACTCTCACTGGGGTACAGTTCCACACACACTGACTCTCACTGGGTACAGTTCCACACACACTGACTCTCACTGGGGTACAGTTCCACACACACTGACTCTCACTGGGTACAGTTCCACACACACTGACTCTCACTGGGGTACAGTTCCACACACACTGACTCTCACTGGGGTACAGTTCCACACACACTGACTCTCACTGGGTACAGTTCCACACACACTGACTCTCACTGGGTACAGTTCCACACACACTGACTCTCACTGGGTACAGTTCCACACACACTGACTCTCACTGGGTACAGTTCCACACACACTGACTCTCACTGGGTTACAGTTCCACACACACTGACTCTCACTGGGTTACAGTTCCACACACACTGACTCTCACTGGGTTACAGTTCCACACACACTGACTCTCACTGGGTACAGTTCCACACACACTGACTCTCACTGGGGTACAGTTCCACACACACTGACTCTCACTGGGGTACAGTTCCACACACACTGACTCTCACTGGGGTACAGTTCCACACACACTGACTCTCACTGGGGTACAGTTCCACACACACTGACTCTCACTGGGGTACAGTTCCACACACACTGACTCTCACTGGGTACAGTTCCACACACACTGACTCTCACTGGGGTACAGTTCCACACACACTGACTCTCACTGGGGTACAGTTCCACACACACTGACTCTCACTGGGGTACAGTTCCACACACACTGACTCTCACTGGGTACAGTTCCACACACACTGACTCTCACTGGGTACAGTTCCACACACACTGACTCTCACTGGGGTACAGTTCCACACACACTGACTCTCACTGGGTACAGTTCCACACACACTGACTCTCACTGGGTTACAGTTCCACACACACTGACTCTCACTGGGTTACAGTTCCACACACACTGACTCTCACTGGGTACAGTTCCACACACACTGACTCTCACTGGGGTACAGTTCCACACACACTGACTCTCACTGGGGTACAGTTCCACACACACTGACTCTCACTGGGGTACAGTTCCACACACACTGACTCTCACTGGGGTACAGTTCCACACACACTGACTCTCACTGGGGTACAGTTCCACACACACTGACTCTCACTGGGGTACAGTTCCACACACACTGACTCTCACTGGGTACAGTTCCACACACACTGACTCTCACTGGGGTACAGTTCCACACACACTGACTCTCACTGGGGTACAGTTCCACACACACTGACTCTCACTGGGTACAGTTCCACACACACTGACTCTCACTGGGTACAGTTCCACACACACTGACTCTCACTGGGGTACAGTTCCACACACACTGACTCTCACTGGGGTACAGTTCCACACACACTGACTCTCACTGGGTACAGTTCCACACACACTGACTCTCACTGGGTACAGTTCCACACACACTGACTCTCACTGGGTACAGTTCCACACACACTGACTCTCACTGGGTACAGTTCCACACACACTGACTCTCACTGGGTACAGTTCCACACACACTGACTCTCACTGGGTACAGTTCCACACACACTGACTCTCACTGGGTACAGTTCCACACACACTGACTCTCACTGGGTACAGTTCCACACACACTGACTCTCACTGGGGTACAGTTCCACACACACTGACTCTCACTGGGGTACAGTTCCACACACACTGACTCTCACTGGGGTACAGTTCCACACACACTGACTCTCACTGGGGTACAGTTCCACACACACTGACTCTCACTGGGGTACAGTTCCACACACACTGACTCTCACTGGGGTACAGTTCCACACACACTGACTCTCACTGGGTACAGTTCCACACACACTGACTCTCACTGGGGTACAGTTCCACACACACTGACTCTCACTGGGGTACAGTTCCACACACACTGACTCTCACTGGGTACAGTTCCACACACACTGACTCTCACTGGGGTACAGTTCCACACACACTGACTCTCACTGGGTACAGTTCCACACACACTGACTCTCACTGGGTTACAGTTCCACACACACTGACTCTCACTGGGGTACAGTTCCACACACACTGACTCTCACTGGGTACAGTTCCACACACACTGACTCTCACTGGGTACAGTTCCACACACACTGACTCTCACTGGGGTACAGTTCCACACACACTGACTCTCACTGGGGTACAGTTCCACACACACTGACTCTCACTGGGGTACAGTTCCACACACACTGACTCTCACTGGGTTACAGTTCCACACACACTGACTCTCACTGGGGTACAGTTCCACACACACTGACTCTCACTGGGTACAGTTCCACACACACTGACTCTCACTGGGTTACAGTTCCACACACACTGACTCTCACTGGGTTACAGTTCCACACACACTGACTCTCACTGGGGTACAGTTCCACACACACTGACTCTCACTGGGTACAGTTCCACACACACTGACTCTCACTGGGGTACAGTTCCACACACACTGACTCTCACTGGGTACAGTTCCACACACACTGACTCTCACTGGGTACAGTTCCACACACACTGACTCTCACTGGGTTACAGTTCCACACACACTGACTCTCACTGGGTTACAGTTCCACACACACTGACTCTCACTGGGGTACAGTTCCACACACACTGACTCTCACTGGGGTACAGTTCCACACACACTGACTCTCACTGGGTACAGTTCCACACACACTGACTCTCACTGGGGTACAGTTCCACACACACTGACTCTCACTGGGGTACAGTTCCACACACACTGACTCTCACTGGGGTACAGTTCCACACACACTGACTCTCACTGGGTACAGTTCCACACACACTGACTCTCACTGGGGTACAGTTCCACACACACTGACTCTCACTGGGTACAGTTCCACACACACTGACTCTCACTGGGGTACAGTTCCACACACACTGACTCTCACTGGGGTACAGTTCCACACACACTGACTCTCACTGGGGTACAGTTCCACACACACTGACTCTCACTGGGTTCCAGCTCCACACACACTGACTCTCACTGGGTACAGTTCCACACACACTGACTCTCACTGGGGTACAGTTCCACACACACTGACTCTCACTGGGTACAGTTCCACACACACTGACTCTCACTGGGGTACAGTTCCACACACACTGACTCTCACTGGGTTCCAGTTCCACACACACTGACTCTCACTAGGGCACAGTTCCACACACACTGACTCTCACTGGGGTACAGTTCCACACACACTGACTCTCACTGGGTTATATATCCACACACACTGACTCTCACTGGGGTACAGTTCCACACACACTGACTCTCACTGGGGTACAGTTCCACACACACTGACTCTCACTGGGTTACAGTTCCACACACACTGACTCTCACTGGGTACAGTTCCACACACACTGACTCTCACTGGGTTACAGCTCCACACACACTGACTCTCACTGGGGTACAGTTCCACACACACTGACTCTCACTGGGTTACAGTTCCACACACACTGACTCTCACTGGGTACAGTTCCACACACACTGACTCTCACTGGGGTACAGTTCCACACACACTGACTCTCACTGGGGTACAGTTCCACACACACTGACTCTCACTGGGGTACAGTTCCACACACACTGACTCTCACTGGGGTACAGTTCCACACACACTGACTCTCACTGGGGTACAGTTCCACACACACTGACTCTCACTGGGTACAGTTCCACACACACTGACTCTCACTGGGGTACAGTTCCACACACACTGACTCTCACTGGGGTACAGTTCCACACACACTGACTCTCACTGGGGTACAGTTCCACACACACTGACTCTCACTGGGGTACAGTTCCACACACACTGACTCTCACTGGGTACAGTTCCACACACACTGACTCTCACTGGGTACAGTTCCACACACACTGACTCTCACTGGGGTACAGTTCCACACACACTGACTCTCACTGGGGTACAGTTCCACACACACTGACTCTCACTGGGGTTCAGTTCCACACACACTGACTCTCACTGGTGTACAGTTCCACACACACTGACTCTCAAAGAGTTACAGTTCCACACACACTGACTCTCACTGGGTACAGTTCCACACACACTGACTCTCACTGGGGTACAGTTCCACACACACTGACTCTCACTGGGTACAGTTCCACACACACTGACTCTCACTGGGGTACAGTTCCACACACACTGACTCTCACTGGGTACAGTTACACACAGACTGACTCTCACTGGGTTACAGTTCCACACACACTGACTCTCACTGGGGTACAGTTCCACACACACTGACTCTCACTGGGGTACAGTTCCACACACACTGACTCTCACTGGGGTACAGTTCCACACACACTGACTCTCACTGGGTTACAGTTCCACACACACTGACTCTCACTGGGGTACAGTTCCACACACACTGACTCTCACTGGGTACAGTTCCACACACACTGACCCTCACTGGGTTTCAGTTACACACACACTGACTCTCACTGGGTTACAGTTCCACATACACTGACTCTCACTGGGGTACAGTTCCACACACACTGACTCTCACTGGGGTACAGTTCCACACACACTGACTCTCACTGGAGTACAGTTCCACACACACTGACTCTCACTGGGGTACAGTTCCACACACACTGACTCTCACCGGGTACAGTTCCACACACACTGACTCTCACTGGGTTACAGTTCCACACACACTGACTCTCACTGGGGTACAGTTCCACACACACTGACTCTCACTGGGTTACAGTTCCACACACACTGACTCTCACTGGTGTACAGTTCCACACACACTGACTCTCACTGGGGTACAGTTCCACACACACTGACTCTCACTGGGGTACAGTTCCACACACACTGACTCTCACTGGGTACAGTTCCACACACACTGACTCTCACTGGGGTACAGTTCCACACACACTGACTCTCACTGGGTACAGTTCCACACACACTGACTCTCACTGGGGTACAGTTCCACACACACTGACTCTCACTGGGTACAGTTCCACACACACTGACTCTCACTGGGGTACAGTTCCACACACACTGACTCTCACTGGGGTACAGTTCCACACACACTGACTCTCACTGGGGTACAGTTCCACACACACTGACTCTCACTGGGGTACAGTTCCACACACACTGACTCTCACTGGGTACAGTTCCACACACACTGACTCTCACTGGGTACAGTTCCACACACACTGACTCTCACTGGGGTACAGTTCCACACACACTGACTCTCACTGGGGTACAGTTCCACACACACTGACTCTCACTGGGGTACAGTTCCACACACACTGACTCTCACTGGGTACAGTTCCACACACACTGACTCTCACTGGGTACAGTTCCACACACACTGACTCTCACTGGGGTACAGTTCCACACACACTGACTCTCACTGGGTACAGTTCCACACACACTGACTCTCACTGGGTACAGTTCCACACACACTGACTCTCACTGGGGTACAGTTCCACACACACTGACTCTCACTGGGGTACAGTTCCACACACACTGACTCTCACTGGGGTACAGTTCCACACACACTGACTCTCACTGGGGTACAGTTCCACACACACTGACTCTCACTGGGGTACAGTTCCACACACACTGACTCTCACTGGGGTACAGTTCCACACACACTGACTCTCACTGGGGTACAGTTCCACACACACTGACTCTCACTGGGGTACAGTTCCACACACACTGACTCTCACTGGGGTACAGTTCCACACACACTGACTCTCACTGGGGTACAGTTCCACACACACTGACTCTCACTGGGGTACAGTTCCACACACACTGACTCTCACTGGGTACAGTTCCACACACACTGACTCTCACTGGGTTACAGTTCCACACACACTGACTCTCACTGGGGTACAGTTCCACACACACTGACTCTCACTGGGGTACAGTTCCACACACACTGACTCTCACTGGGTTACATTTCCACACACACTGACTGTCACTAGGGTACAGTTAGACACATACTGACTCTCACTGGGGTACAGTTCCACACACACTGACTCTCACTGGGGTACAGTTCCACACACACTGACTCTCACTGGGGTACAGTTCCACACACACTGACTCTCACTGGGGTACAGTTCCACACACACTGACTCTCACTGGGGTACAGTTCCACACACACTGACTCTCACTGGGGTACAGTTCCACACACACTGACTCTCACTGGGGTACAGTTCCACACACACTGACTCTCACTGGGGTACAGTTCCACACACACTGACTCTCACTGGGTACAGTTCCACACACACTGACTCTCACTGGGTACAGTTCCACACACACTGACTCTCACTGGGGTACAGTTCCACACACACTGACTCTCACTGGGGTACAGTTCCACACACACTGACTCTCACTGGGGTACAGTTCCACACACACTGACTCTCACTGGGGTACAGTTCCACACACACTGACTCTCACTGGGGTACAGTTCCACACACACTGACTCTCACTGGGGTACAGTTCCACACACACTGACTCTCACTGGGTACAGTTCCACACACACTGACTCTCACTGGGGTACAGTTCCACACACACTGACTCTCACTGGGTACAGTTCCACACACACTGACTCTCACTGGGTACAGTTCCACACACACTGACTCTCACTGGGGTACAGTTCCACACACACTGACTCTCACTGGGGTACAGTTCCACACACACTGACTCTCACTGGGTACAGTTCCACACACACTGACTCTCACTGGGGTACAGTTCCACACACACTGACTCTCACTGGGGTACAGTTCCACACACACTGACTCTCACTGGGGTACAGTTCCACACACACTGACTCTCACTGGGTACAGTTCCACACACACTGACTCTCACTGGGGTACAGTTCCACACACACTGACTCTCACTGGGGTACAGTTCCACACACACTGACTCTCACTGGGGTACAGTTCCACACACACTGACTCTCACTGGGGTACAGTTCCACACACACTGACTCTCACTGGGGTACAGTTCCACACACACTGACTCTCACTGGGGTACAGTTCCACACACACTGACTCTCACTGGGTACAGTTCCACACACACTGACTCTCACTGGGGTACAGTTCCACACACACTGACTCTCACTGGGTACAGTTCCACACACACTGACTCTCACTGGGTACAGTTCCACACACACTGACTCTCACTGGGGTACAGTTCCACACACACTGACTCTCACTGGGTACAGTTCCACACACACTGACTCTCACTGGGTACAGTTCCACACACACTGACTCTCACTGGGGTACAGTTCCACACACACTGACTCTCACTGGGGTACAGTTCCACACACACTGACTCTCACTGGGGTACAGTTCCACACACACTGACTCTCACTGGGTACAGTTCCACACACACTGACTCTCACTGGGGTACAGTTCCACACACACTGACTCTCACTGGGGTACAGTTCCACACACACTGACTCTCACTGGGTACAGTTCCACACACACTGACTCTCACTGGGGTACAGTTCCACACACACTGACTCTCACTGGGGTACAGTTCCACACACACTGACTCTCACTGGGGTACAGTTCCACACACACTGACTCTCACTGGGTACAGTTCCACACACACTGACTCTCACTGGGGTACAGTTCCACACACACTGACTCTCACTGGGTACAGTTCCACACACACTGACTCTCACTGGGTTACAGTTCCACACACACTGACTCTCACTGGGGTACAGTTCCACACACACTGACTCTCACTGGGTACAGTTCCACACACACTGACTCTCACTGGGGTACAGTTCCACACACACTGACTCTCACTGGGGTACAGTTCCACACACACTGACTCTCACTGGGTACAGTTCCACACACACTGACTCTCACTGGGGTACAGTTCCACACACACTGACTCTCACTGGGTACAGTTCCACACACACTGACTCTCACTGGGGTACAGTTCCACACACACTGACTCTCACTGGGGTACAGTTCCACACACACTGACTCTCACTGGGGTACAGTTCCACACACACTGACTCTCACTGGGGTACAGTTCCACACACACTGACTCTCACTGGGTACAGTTCCACACACACTGACTCTCACTGGGGTACAGTTCCACACACACTGACTCTCACTGGGTTACAGTTCCACACACACTGACTCTCACTGGGGTACAGTTCCACACACACTGACTCTCACTGGGTTACAGTTCCACACACACTGACTCTCACTGGGGTACAGTTCCACACACACTGACTCTCACTGGGTACAGTTCCACACACACTGACTCTCACTGGGTACAGTTCCACACACACTGACTCTCACTGGGGTACAGTTCCACACACACTGACTCTCACTGGGGTACAGTTCCACACACACTGACTCTCACTGGGGTACAGTTCCACACACACTGACTCTCACTGGGGTACAGTTCCACACACACTGACTCTCACTGGGGTACAGTTCCACACACACTGACTCTCACTGGGGTACAGTTCCACACACACTGACTCTCACTGGGTACAGTTCCACACACACTGACTCTCACTGGGGTACAGTTCCACACACACTGACTCTCACTGGGGTACAGTTCCACACACACTGACTCTCACTGGGGTACAGTTCCACACACACTGACTCTCACTGGGGTACAGTTCCACACACACTGACTCTCACTGGGTTACAGTTCCACACACACTGACTCTCACTGGGTACAGTTCCACACACACTGACTCTCACTGGGTACAGTTCCACACACACTGACTCTCACTGGGTACAGTTCCACACACACTGACTCTCACTGGGTTACAGTTCCACACACACTGACTCTCACTGGGTACAGTTCCACACACACTGACTCTCACTGGGTTACAGTTCCACACACACTGACTCTCACTGGGGTACAGTTCCACACACACTGACTCTCACTGGGTACAGTTCCACACACACTGACTCTCACTGGGTACAGTTCCACACACACTGACTCTCACTGGGGTTCAGTTCCACACACACTGACTCTCACTGGGGTACAGTTCCAGAAACACTGACTATCACTGGGGTACAGATCCACACACACTGACCCTCACTGGGTTTCAGTTACACACACACTGACTCTCACTGGGTTACAGTTCCACACACACTGACTCTCACTGGGGTACAGTTCCACACACACTGACTCTCACTGGGGTACAGTTCCACACACACTGACTCTCACTGGGGTACAGTTCCACACACACTGACTCTCACTGGGGTACAGTTCCACACACACTGACTCTCACTGGGGTACAGTTCCACACACACTGACTCTCACTGGGGTACAGTTCGATACACACTGACTCTCTCCGGGGTACAGTTCCACACACACTGACTCTCACTGGGTACAGTTCCACACACACTGACTCTCACTGGGTTACAGTTCCACACACACTGACTCTCACTGGGGTACAGTTCCACACACACTGACTCTCACTGGGGTACAGTTCCACACACACTGACTCTCACTGGGGTACAGTTCCACACACACTGACTCTCACTGGGTACAGTTCCACACACACTGACTCTCACTGGGGTACAGTTCCACACACACTGACTCTCACTGGGTACAGTTCCACACACACTGACTCTCACTGGGTTACAGTTCCACACACACTGACTCTCACTGGGGTACAGTTCCACACACACTGACTCTCACTGGGTACAGTTCCACACACACTGACTCTCACTGGGTACAGTTCCACACACACTGACTCTCACTGGGGTACAGTTCCACACACACTGACTCTCACTGGGGTACAGTTCCACACACACTGACTCTCACTGGGGTACAGTTCCACACACACTGACTCTCACTGGGGTACAGTTCCACACACACTGACTCTCACTGGGTACAGTTCCACACACACTGACTCTCACTGGGGTACAGTTCCACACACACTGACTCTCACTGGGGTACAGTTCCACACACACTGACTCTCACTGGGGTACAGTTCCACACACACTGACTCTCACTGGGGTACAGTTCCACACACACTGACTCTCACTGGGTACAGTTCCACACACACTGACTCTCACTGGGGTACAGTTCCACACACACTGACTCTCACTGGGTACAGTTCCACACACACTGACTCTCACTGGGGTACAGTTCCACACACACTGACTCTCACTGGGGTACAGTTCCACACACACTGACTCTCACTGGGTACAGTTCCACACACACTGACTCTCACTGGGGTACAGTTCCACACACACTGACTCTCACTGGGTACAGTTCCACACACACTGACTCTCACTGGGTTACAGTTCCACACACACTGACTCTCACTGGGGTACAGTTCCACACACACTGACTCTCACTGGGGTACAGTTCCACACACACTGACTCTCACTGGGTACAGTTCCACACACACTGACTCTCACTGGGTACAGTTCCACACACACTGACTCTCACTGGGTTACAGTTCCACACACACTGACTCTCACTGGGGTACAGTTCCACACACACTGACTCTCACTGGGGTACAGTTCCACACACACTGACTCTCACTGGGTTACAGTTCCACACACACTGACTCTCACTGGGTACAGTTCCACACACACTGACTCTCACTGGGGTACAGTTCCACACACACTGACTCTCACTGGGGTACAGTTCCACACACACTGACTCTCACTGGGGTACAGTTCCACACACACTGACTCTCACTGGGGTACAGTTCCACACACACTGACTCTCACTGGGTACAGTTCCACACACACTGACTCTCACTGGGTTACAGTTCCACACACACTGACTCTCACTGGGTACAGTTCCACACACACTGACTCTCACTGGGTACAGTTCCACACACACTGACTCTCACTGGGGTACAGTTCCACACACACTGACTCTCACTGGGTACAGTTCCACACACACTGACTCTCACTGGGGTACAGTTCCACACACACTGACTCTCACTGGGGTACAGTTCCACACACACTGACTCTCACTGGGGTACAGTTCCACACACACTGACTCTCACTGGGGTACAGTTCCACACACACTGACTCTCACTGGGGTACAGTTCCACACACACTGACTCTCACTGGGGTACAGTTCCACACACACTGACTCTCACTGGGGTACAGTTCCACACACACTGACTCTCACTGGGGTACAGTTCCACACACACTGACTCTCACTGGGGTACAGTTCCACACACACTGACTCTCACTGGGTACAGTTCCACACACACTGACTCTCACTGGGGTACAGTTCCACACACACTGACTCTCACTGGGGTACAGTTCCACACACACTGACTCTCACTGGGTTACAGTTCCACACACACTGACTCTCACTGGGGTACAGTTCCACACACACTGACTCTCACTGGGTACAGTTCCACACACACTGACTCTCACTGGGTACAGTTCCACACACACTGACTCTCACTGGGTTACAGTTCCACACACACTGACTCTCACTGGGGTACAGTTCCACACACACTGACTCTCACTGGGGTACAGTTCCACACACACTGACTCTCACTGGTTTACAGTTCCACACACACTGACTCTCACTGGGGTAAGGGTCCCACACACACTGACTCTCACTGGGTACAGTTCCACACACACTGACTCTCACTTGGTTACAGTTCCACAGACACTGACTCTCACTGGGGTACAGTTCCACACACACTGACTCTCACTGGGGTACAGTTCCACACACACTGACTCTCTCTGGGGTACAGTTCCACACACACTGACTCTCACTGGGGTACAGTTCCACACACACTGACTCTCACTGGGGTACAGTTCCACACACACTGACTCTCACTGGGGTACAGTTCCACACACACTGACTCTCACTGGGGTACAGTTCCACACACACTGACTCTCACTGGGTACAGTTCCACACACACTGACTCTCACTGGGGTACAGTTCCACACACACTGACTCTCACTGGGGTACAGTTCCACACACACTGACTCTCACTGGGTACAGTTCCACACACACTGACTCTCACTGGGGTACAGTTCCACACACACTGACTCTCACTGGGGTACAGTTCCACACACACTGACTCTCACTGGGGTACAGTTCCACACACACTGACTCTCACTGGGTACAGTTCCACACACACTGACTCTCACTGGGGTACAGTTCCACACACACTGACTCTCACTGGGTACAGTTCCACACACACTGACTCTCACTGGGTACAGTTCCACACACACTGACTCTCACTGGGGTACAGTTCCACACACACTGACTCTCACTGGGGTACAGTTCCACACACACTGACTCTCACTGGGGTACAGTTCCACACACACTGACTCTCACTGGGTACAGTTCCACACACACTGACTCTCACTGGGGTACAGTTCCACACACACTGACTCTCACTGGGTACAGTTCCACACACACTGACTCTCACTGGGTTACAGTTCCACACACACTGACTCTCACTGGGGTACAGTTCCACACACACTGACTCTCACTGGGGTACAGTTCCACACACACTGACTCTCACTGGGTACAGTTCCACACACACTGACTCTCACTGGGTACAGTTCCACACACACTGACTCTCACTGGGTTACAGTTCCACACACACTGACTCTCACTGGGTACAGTTCCACACACACTGACTCTCACTGGGTACAGTTCCACACACACTGACTCTCACTGGGGTACAGTTCCACACACACTGACTCTCACTGGGTACAGTTCCACACACACTGACTCTCACTGGGGTACAGTTCCACACACACTGACTCTCACTGGGTACAGTTCCACACACACTGACTCTCACTGGGTTACAGTTCCACACACACTGACTCTCACTGGGTACAGTTCCACACACACTGACTCTCACTGGGTTACAGTCCACACACACTGACTCTCACTGGGGTACAGTTCCACACACACTGACTCTCACTGGGTACAGTTCCACACACACTGACTCTCACTGGGTTACAGTTCCACACACACTGACTCTCACTGGGGTACAGTTCCACACACACTGACTCTCACTGGGGTACAGTTCCACACACACTGACTCTCACTGGGGTACAGTTCCACACACACTGACTCTCACTGGGGTACAGTTCCACACACACTGACTCTCACTGGGGTACAGTTCCACACACACTGACTCTCACTGGGTACAGTTCCACACACACTGACTCTCACTGGGGTACAGTTCCACACACACTGACTCTCACTGGGTACAGTTCCACACACACTGACTCTCACTGGGTTACAGTTCCACACACACTGACTCTCACTGGGGTACAGTTCCACACACACTGACTCTCACTGGGTACAGTCCCACACACACTGACTCTCACTGGGTTACAGTTCCACACACACTGACTCTCACTGGGTTACAGTTCCACACACACTGACTCTCACTGGGTACAGTTCCACACACACTGACTCTCACTGGGTACAGTTCCACACACACTGACTCTCACTGGGTTACAGTTCCACACACACTGACTCTCACTGGGTTACAGTTCCACACACACTGACTCTCACTGGGTACAGTTCCACACACACTGACTCTCACTGGGTACAGTTCCACACACACTGACTCTCACTGGGTTACAGTTCCACACACACTGACTCTCACTGGGTACAGTTCCACACACACTGACTCTCACTGGGTTACAGTTCCACACACACTGACTCTCACTGGGGTACAGTTCCACACACACTGACTCTCACTGGGTTACAGTTCCACACACACTGACTCTCACTGGGTTACAGTTCCACACACACTGACTCTCACTGGGTACAGTTCCACACACACTGACTCTCACTGGGGTACAGTTCCACACACACTGACTCTCACTGGGGTACAGTTCCACACACACTGACTCTCACTGGGGTACAGTTCCACACACACTGACTCTCACTGGGGTACAGTTCCACACACACTGACTCTCACTGGGTACAGTTCCACACACACTGACTCTCACTGGGTACAGTTCCACACACACTGACTCTCACTGGGTACAGTTCCACACACACTGACTCTCACTGGGTACAGTTCCACACACACTGACTCTCACTGGGTTACAGTTCCACACACACTGACTCTCACTGGGTTACAGTTCCACACACACTGACTCTCACTGGGGTACAGTTCCACACACACTGACTCTCACTGGGTACAGTTCCACACACACTGACTCTCACTGGGTTACAGTTCCACACACACTGACTCTCACTGGGTACAGTCCCACACACACTGACTCTCACTGGGTTACAGTTCCACACACACTGACTCTCACTGGGGTACAGTTCCACACACACTGACTCTCACTGGGTTACAGTTCCACACACACTGACTCTCACTGGGTTACAGTTCCACACACACTGACTCTCACTGGGGTACAGTTCCACACACACTGACTCTCACTGGGGTACAGTTCCACACACACTGACTCTCACTGGGGTACAGTTCCACACACACTGACTCTCACTGGGGTACAGTTCCACACACACTGACTCTCACTGGAATACAATTCCACACACACTGACTCTCACTGGGGTACAGTTCGATACACACTGACTCTCACCGGGATACAGTTCCACACACACTGACTCTCACTGGGGTACAGTTTTACACACACTGACTCTCACTGGGTACAGTTCCACACACACTGACTCTCACTGGGGTACAGTTCCACACACACTGACTCTCACTGGGTACAGTTCCACACACACTGACTCTCACTGGGTTACAGTTCCACACACACTGACTCTCACTGGGGTACAGTTCCCACACACACTGACTCTCACTGGGGTACTGTTCCCACACACACTGACTCTCACTGGGGTACAGTTCCCACACGCACTGACTCTCACTGGGGTACAGTTCCATACACACTGACTCTCACTGGGTTACAGTCCTACACACACTGTCTCTCACTAAGGGTGCAGTTCCAGACACAATGACTCTCACCGGGGTACAGTTCCACACACACTGACTCTCACCGGGGTACAGTTCCACACACACTGACTCTCACTGGGATACAGTTCCACACACACTGACTCTCACTGGGGTACAGTTCCACACACACTGACTCTCACTGGGGTACAGTTCCACACACACTGACTCTCACTGGGGTACAGTTCCACACACACTGACTCTCACTGGGTACAGTTCCACACACACTGACTCTCACTGGGTTACAGTTCCACACACACTGACTCTCACTGGGGTACAGTTCCACACACACTGACTCTCACTGGGGTACAGTTCCACACACACTGACTCTCACTGGGTACAGTTCCACACACACTGACTCTCACTGGGGTACAGTTCCACACACACTGACTCTCACTGGGTACAGTTCCACACACACTGACTCTCACTGGGTACAGTCCCACACACACTGACTCTCACTGGGTTACAGTCCCACACAGACTGACTCTCACTGGAGTACAGTTCCACACACACTGACTCTCACTGGAGTACAGTTCCACACACACTGACTCTCACTGGGTTACAGTTCCACACACACTGACTCTCACTGGGTTACAGTTCCACACACACTGACTCTCACTGGGTTACAGTCCCACACACACTGACTCTCACTGGGTACAGTTCCACACACACTGACTCTCACTGGGTACAGTTCCACACACACTGACTCTCACTGGGGTACAGTTCCACACACACTGACTCTCACTGGGGTACAGTTCCACACACACTGACTCTCACTGGGTTTCAGTTGCACACACACTGACTCTCACTGGGGTACAGTTCCACACACACTGACTCTCACTGGGGTACAGTTCCACACACACTGACTCTCACTGGGGTACAGTTCCACACACACTGACTCTCACTGGGGTACAGTTCCACACACACTGACTCTCACTGGGGTACAGTTCCACACACACTGACTCTCACTGGGGTACAGTTCCACACACACTGACTCTCACTGGGTACAGTTCCACATACACTGACCCTCACTGGGGTTCAGTTTCACACACACTGACTCTCACTGGGTTACAGTTCCAGAAACAATGACTCTCACTGGTTTACAATTCCACTCACACTGACCGTCACTGGGGTACAGTTGTACACACACTGACTGCTCTGGGTACAGTTCAAAACACACTGACTCTCACTGGGTTACAGTTCCACACACTCTGACTCTCACTGGGGTACAGTTCCACACACACTGACTCTCTCTGGGGTACACTTCCCCACACACTGACTCTCACTGGGGTACAGTTCCACACACACTGACTCTCACAGGGGTACAGTTCCACACACACTGACTCTCACTGGGGTACAGTTCCACACACACTGACTCTCACTGGGTACAGTTCCACACACACTGACTCTCACTGGGTGTACAGTTCCACACACACTGACTCTCACTGGGTACAGTTCCACACACACTGACTCTCACTGGGTTACAGTTCCACACACACTGACTCTCACTGGGGTACAGTTCCACACACACTGACTCTCACTGGGGTACAGTCCCACACACACTGACTCTCACTGGGTACAGTTCCACACACACTGACTCTCACTGGGGTACAGTTCCACACACACTGACTCTCACTGGGTTACAATTCCACACACACTGACTCTCACTGGGTTACAGTTCCACACACACTGACTCTCACTGGGTTACAGTTCCACACACACTGACTCTCACTGGGGTACAGTTCCACACACACTGACTCTCACTGGGTACAGTTCCACACACACTGACTCTCACTGGGGTACAGTTCCACACACACTGACTCTCACTGGGGTACAGTTCCACACACACTGACTCTCACTGGGGTACAGTTCCACACACACTGACTCTCACTGGGGTACAGTTCCACACACACTGACTCTCACTGGGTTACAGTTCCACACACACTGACTCTCACTGGGTACAGTCCCACACACACTGACTCTCACTGGGGTACAGTTCCACACACACTGACTCTCACTGGGTACAGTTCCACACACACTGACTCTCACTGGGTACAGTTCCACACACACTGACTCTCACTGGGGTTCAGTTCCACACACACTGACTCTCACTGGGGTACAGTTCCACACACACTGACTCTCACTGGGGTACAGTTCCACACACACTGACTCTCACTGGGTTACAGTTCCACACACACTGACTCTCACTGGGTTACAGTTCCACACACACTGACTCTCACTGGGTTACAGTTCCACACACACTGACTCTCACTGGGTTACAGTTCCACACACACTGACTCTCACTGGGGTACAGTTCCACACACACTGACTCTCACTGGGGTACAGTTCCACACACACTGACTCTCACTGGGGTACAGTTCCACACACACTGACTCTCACTGGGGTACAGTTCCACACACACTGACTCTCTCTGGGGTACAGTTCCACACACACTGACTCTCACTGGGGTACAGTTCCACACACACTGACTCTCACTGGGGTACAGTTCCACACACACTGACTCTCACTGGGGTACAGTTCCACACACACTGACTCTCACTGGGTACAGTTCCACACACACTGACTCTCACTGGGGTACAGTTCCACACACACTGACTCTCACTGGGGTACAGTTCCACACACACTGACTCTCACTGGGGTACAGTTCCACACACACTGACTCTCACTGGGTTACAGTTCCACACACACTGACTCTCACTGGGGTACAGTTCCACACACACTGACTCTCACTGGGTACAGTTCCACACACACTGACTCTCACTGGGGTACAGTTCCACACACACTGACTCTCACTGGGGTACAGTTCCACACACACTGACTCTCACTGGGTACAGTTCCACACACACTGACTCTCACTGGGTACAGTTCCACACACACTGACTCTCACTGGGGTACAGTTCCACACACACTGACTCTCACTGGGTACAGTTCCACACACACTGACTCTCACTGGGTTACAGTTCCACACACACTGACTCTCACTGGGGTACAGTTCCACACACACTGACTCTCACTGGGGTACAGTTCCACACACAGTGACTCTCACTGGGCTACAGTTCCACACACACTGACTCTCACTGTGGTACAGTTCCACACACACTGACTCTCTCTGGGGTACAGTTCCACACACACTGACTCTCACTGGGGTACAGTTCCACACACACTGACTCTCACTGGGTTACAGTTCCACACACACTGACTCTCACTGGGTACAGTTCCACACACACTGACTCTCACTGGGGTACAGTTCCACACACACACTGACTCTCACTGGGGTACAGTTCCACACACACTGACTCTCACTGGGGTACAGTTCCACACACACTGACTCTCACTGGGGTACAGTTCCACACACACTGACTCTCACTGGGGTACAGTTCCACACACACTGACTCTCACTGGGTACAGTTCCACACACACTGACTCTCACTGGGGTACAGTTCCACACACACTGACTCTCACTGGGGTACAGTTCCACACACACTGACTCTCACTGGGGTACAGTTCCACACACACTGACTCTCACTGGGGTACAGTTCCACACACACTGACTCTCACTGGGTACAGTTCCACACACACTGACTCTCACTGGGTTACAGTCCCACAACACTGACTCTCACTGGGGTGCAGTTCAGTTCCACACACACTGACTCTCACTGGGATACAGTTCCACACACACTGACTCTCACTGGGTTACAGTTCCACACACACTGACTCTCACTGGGTTACAGTTCCACACACACTGACTCTCACTGGGGTACAGTTCCACACACACTGACTCTCACTGGGTTACAGTCCCACACACACTGACTCTCACTGGGGTACAGTTCCACACACACTGACTCTCACTGGGTACAGTTCCACACACACTGACTCTCACTGGGTTACAGTTCCACACACACTGACTCTCACTGGGTTACAGTTCCACACACACTGACTCTCACTGGGTTACAGTCCCACACACACTGACTCTCACTGGGGTACAGTTCCACACACACTGACTCTCACTGGAGTACAGTTCCACACACACTGACTCTCACTGGGGTACAGTTCCACACACACTGACTCTCACTGGGGTACAGTTCCACACACACTGACTCTCACTGGGTTACAGTCCCACACACACTGACTCTCACTGGGGTACAGTTCCACACACACTGACTCTCACTGGGTACAGTTCCACACACACTGACTCTCACTGGGGTACAGTTCCACACACACTGACTCTCACTGGGTACAGTTCCACACACACTGACTCTCACTGGAGTACAGTTCCACACACACTGACTCTCACTGGAGTACAGTTCCACACACACTGACTCTCACTGGGTTACAGTTCCACACACACTGACTCTCACTGGGGTACAGTCCCACACACACTGACTCTCACTGGGTTACAGTCCCACACACTGACTCTCACTGGGGTACAGTTCCACACACACTGACTCTCACTGGGGTACAGTCCCACACACACTGACTCTCACTGGGTTACAGTCCCACACACACTGTCTCTCACTGGGGTACAGTTCCACACACACTGACTCTCACTGGGGTACAGTTTCACACACACTGACTCTCACTGGGGTACAGTTCCACACACACTGACTCTCACTGGGGTACAGTTCCACACACACTGACTCTCACTGGGGTACAGTTCCACACACACTGACTCTCACTGGGGTACAGTTCCACACACACTGACTCTCACTGGGTACAGTTCCACACACACTGACTCTCACTGGGTACAGTTCCACACACACTGACTCTCACTGGGTTACAGTTCCCACACACACTGACTCTCACTGGGTACAGTTCCACACACACTGACTCTCACTGGGGTACAGTTCCACACACACTGACTCTCACTGGGTACAGTTCCACACACACTGACTCTCACTGGGTTACAGTTCCACACACACTGACTCTCACTGGGTACAGTTCCACACACACTGACTCTCACTGGGTACAGTTCCACACACACTGACTCTCACTGGGTTACAGTTCCACACACACTGACTCTCACTGGGTTACAGTTCCACACACACTGACTCTCACTGGGTTACAGTTCCACACACACTGACTCTCACTGGGTACAGTTCCACACACACTGACTCTCACTGGGGTACAGTTCCACACACACAGACTCTCACTGGGTTACAGTTCCACACACACTGACTCTCACTGGGTTACAGTTCCACACACACTGACTCTCACTGGGTTACAGTTCCACACACACTGACTCTCACTGGAGTACAGTCCCACACACACTGACTCTCACTAGGTTACTGTTCCAGACACACTGACTCTCACTGGGGTACAGTTCCACACACACTGACTCTCACTGGGTTACAGTTCCACACACACTGACTCTCACTGGGGTACAGTTCCACACACACTGACTCTCACTGGGGTACAGTTCCACACACACTGACTCTCACTGGGGTACAGTTCCACACACACTGACTCTCACTGGGTACAGTTCCACACACACTGACTCTCACTGGGGTACAGTTCCACACACACTGACTCTCACTGGGTACAGTTCCACACACACTGACTCTCACTGGGTTACAGTTCCACACACACTGACTCTCACTGGGGTACAGTTCCACACACACTGACTCTCACTGGGTTACAGTTCCACACACACTGACTCTCACTGGGGTACAGTTCCACACACACTGACTCTCACTGGGTACAGTCCCACACACACTGACTCTCACTGGGGTACAGTTCCACACACACTGACTCTCACTGGGGTGCAGTTCCACACACACTGACTCTCACTGGGTTACAGTTCCACACACACTGACTCTCACTGGGTTACAGTTCCACACACACTGACTTTCACTGGGTTACAGTCCCACACACACTGACTCTCACTAGGTTACTGTTCCACACACACTGACTCTCACTGGGGTTGTTCCACACACACTGACTCTCACTGTGTTACAGTTCCACACACACTGACTCTCACTGGGGTACAGTTCCACACACACTGACTCTCACTGGGGTACAGTTCCACACACACTGACTCTCACTGGGGTACAGTTCCACACACACTGACTCTCACTGGGGTACAGTTCCACACACACTGACTCTCACTGGGGTACAGTTCCACACACACTGACTCTCACTGGGTACAGTTCCACACACACTGACTCTCACTGGGGTACAGTTCCACACACACTGACTCTCACTGGGTACAGTTCCACACACACTGACTCTCACTGGGGTACAGTTCCACACACACTGACTCTCACTGGGGTACAGTTCCACACACACTGACTCTCACTGGGTACAGTTCCACACACACTGACTCTCACTGGGTTACAGTTCCACACACACTGACTCTCACTGGGTACAGTTCCACACACACTGACTCTCACTGGGTACAGTTCCACACACACTGACTCTCACTGGGTTACAGTTCCACACACACTGACTCTCACTGGGGTACAGTTCCACACACACTGACTCTCACTGGGTTACAGTTCCACACACACTGACTCTCACTGGGTACAGTTCCACACACACTGACTCTCACTGGGGTACAGTTCCACACACACTGACTCTCACTGGGGTACAGTTCCACACACACTGACTCTCACTGGGGTACAGTTCCACACACACTGACTCTCACTGGGGTACAGTTCCACACACACTGACTCTCACTGGGGTACAGTTCCACACACACTGACTCTCACTGGGGTACAGTTCCACACACACTGACTCTCACTAGGTACAGTTCCACACACACTGACTCTCACTGGGGTACAGTTCCACACACACTGACTCTCACTGGGGTACAGTTCCACACACACTGACTCTCACTGGGGTACAGTTCCACACACACTGACTCTCACTGGAGTACAGTTCCACACACACTGACTCTCACTGGGTTACAGTTCCACACACACTGACTCTCACTGGGTTACAGTTCCACACACACTGACTCTCACTGGGTTACAGTTCCACACACACTGACTCTCACTGGGTACAGTTCCACACACACTGACTCTCACTGGGTTACAGTTCCACACACACTGACTCTCACTGGGTACAGTTCCACACACACTGACTCTCACTGGAGTACAGTTCCACACACATTGACTCTCACTGGGGTACAGTTCCACACACACTGACTCTCACTGGTTACAGTACCACACACACTGACTCTCACTGGGTTACAGTTCCACACACACTGACTCTCACTGGGGTACAGTTCCACACACACACTGACTCTCACTGGGGTACAGTTCCACACACACTGACTCTCACTGGGGTACAGTTCCACACACACTGACTCTCACTGGGGTACAGTTCCACACACACTGACTCTCACTGGGTACAGTTCCACACACACTGACTCTCACTGGGGTACAGTTCCACACACACTGACTCTCACTGGGGTACAGTTCCACACACACTGACTCTCACTGGGGTACAGTTCCACACACACACTGACTCTCACTGGGTACAGTTCCACACACACTGACTCTCACTGGGTACAGTTCCACACACACTGACTCTCACTGGGGTACAGTTCCACACACACTGACTCTCACTGGGGTACAGTTCCACACACACTGACTCTCACTGGGTACAGTTCCACACACACTGACTCTCACTGGGTTACAGTTCCACACACACTGACTCTCACTGGGGTACAGTTCCACACACACTGACTCTCACTGGGTACAGTTCCACACACACTGACTCTCACTGGGTTACAGTTCCACACACACTGACTCTCACTGGGTTACAGTTCCACACACACTGACTCTCACTGGGTACAGTTCCAGAAACACTGACTCTCAAAGAGGTACAGTTCCACACACACTGACTCTCACTGGGGTACAGTTCCACACACACTGACTCTCACTGGGGTACAGTTCCACACACACTGACCCTCACTGGGTTACAGTTCCACACACACTGACTCTCACTGGGTTACAGTTCCACACACACTGACTCTCACTGGGTTACAGTTCCACACACACTGACTCTCACTGGGGTACAGTTCCACACACACTGACTCTCACTGGGGTACAGTTCCACACACACTGACTCTCACTGGGGTACAGTTCCACACACACTGACTCTCACTGGGGTACAGCTCCACACACACTGACTCTCACTGGGTACAGTTCCACACACACTGACTCTCACTGGGGTACAGTTCCACACACACTGACTCTCACTGGGGTACAGTTCCACACACACTGACTCTCACTGGGGTACAGTCCCACACACACTGACTCTCACTGGGGTACAGTTCCACACACACTGACTCTCACTGGGGTACAGTTCCACACACACTGACTCTCACTGGGTACATTTCCACACACTCTGACTCTCACTGGGGCACAGTTGCTCACACACAGAAACTCTCTGGGGTATAGTTCCACACACACTGACTCTCTCTGGGCTACAGTTCCACACACACTGACTCTCACTGGGGTACAGTTCCACACACACTGACTCTCACTGGGTTACAGTTCCACACACACTGACTCTCACTGGGGTACAGTTCCACACACACTGACTCTCACTGGGGTACAGTTCCACACACACTGACTCTCACTGGGGTACAGTTCCACACACACTGACTCTCACTGGGGTACAGTTCCACACACACTGACTCTCACTGGGGTACAGTTCCACACACACTGACTCTCACTGGGGTACAGTTCCACACACACTGACTCTCACTGGGTTACAGTTCCACACACAGTGACTCTCACTGGGGTACAGTTCCACACACACTGACTCTCACTGGGTACAGTTCCACACACACTGACTCTCACTGGGTTACAGTTCCACACACACTGACTCTCATTGGGGTACAGTTCCACACACACTGACTCTCACTGGGTTATTTTTGCACACACACTGACTCTCACTGGGGTACAGTTCCACGTACAGTGACTCTCACTGGGGTTCAGTTCCACACACACTGAAACTCACTGGGGTACAGTTCCACACACACTGACTCTCACTGGGGTACAGTTCCACACACACTGACTCTCACTGGGGTACAGTTCCACACACACTGACTCTCACTGGGGTACAGTTCCACACACACTGACTCTCACTGGGGTACAGTTCCACACACACTGACTCTCACTGGGGTACAGTTCCACACACACTGACTCTCACTGGGTACAGTTCCACACACACTGACTCTCACTGGGTTACAGTTCCACACACACTGACTCTCACTGGGGTACAGTTCCACACACACTGACTCTCACTGGGGTACAGTTCCACACACACTGACTCTCACTGGGTTACAGTCCACACACACTGACTCTCACTGGGGTACAGTTCCACACACACTGACTCTCACTGGGTTACAGTTCCACACACACTGACTCTCACTGGGGTACAGTTCCACACACACTGACTCTCACTGGGGTACAGTTCCACACACACTTACGCTCTCTGTGGTACAGTTCCACACACACTGGCTCTCACTGGGGTACAGTTCCACACACACTGACTCTCTCTGGGGTACAGTTCCACACACACTGACTCTCACTGGGTACAGTTCCACACACACTGACTCTCACTGGGGTACAGTTCCACACACACTGACTCTCACTGGGTTACAGTTCCACACACACTGACTCTCACTGGGGTACAGTTCCACACACACTGACTCTCACTGGGGTACAGTTCCACACACACTGACTCTCACTGGGGTACAGTTCCACACACACTGACTCTCACTGGGGTACAGTTCCACACACACTGACTCTCACTGGGTACAGTTCCACACACACTGACTCTCACTGGGGTACAGTTCCACACACACTGACTCTCACTGGGGTACAGTTCCACACACACTGACTCTCACTGGGTTACAGTTCCACACACACTGACTCTCACTGGGTTACAGTTCCACACACACTGACTCTCACTGGGTACAGTTCCACACACACTGACTCTCACTGGGGTACAGTTCCACACACACTGACTCTCACTGGGTACAGTTCCACACACACTGACTCTCACTGGGGTACAGTTCCACACACACTGACTCTCACTGGGGTACAGTTCCACACACACTGACTCTCACTGGGGTACAGTTCCACACACACTGACTCTCACTGGGGTACAGTTCCACACACACTGACTCTCACTGGGTTACAGTTCCACACACACTGACTCTCACTGGGTTACAGTTCCACACACACTGACTCTCACTGGGGTACAGTTCCACACACACTGACTCTCACTGGGTACAGTTCCACACACACTGACTCTCACTGGGTTACAGTTCCACACACACTGACTCTCACTGGGTACAGTTCCACACACACTGACTCTCACTGGGGTACAGTTCCACACACACTGACTCTCACTGGGGTACAGTTCCACACACACTGACTCTCACTGGGTACAGTTCCACACACACTGACTCTCACTGGGGTACAGTTCCACACACACTGACTCTCACTGGGGTACAGTTCCCACACACTGACTCTCACTGGGTTACAGTTCCACACACACTGACTCTCACTGGGTTACAGTTCCACACACACTGACTCTCACTGGGTACAGTTCCACACACACTGACTCTCACTGGGGTACAGTTCCACACACACTGACTCTCACTGGGGTACAGTTCCATACACACTGACTCTCACAGGGGACATTTTCACACACACTGACTCAATCTGGTGTACAGTTCCACACACACTGACTCTCACTGGGGTACAGTTCCACACACAGTAACTCTCACTGGGGTACAGTTCCACACACACTGACTCTCACTGGGGTACAGTTCCACACACACTGACTCTCACTGGGGTACAGTTCCACACACACTGACTCTCACTGGGTACAGTTCCACACACACTGACTCTCACTGGGTACAGTTCCACACACACTGACTCTCACTGGGGTACAGTTCCACACACACTGACTCTCACTGGGGTACAGTTCCACACACACTGACTCTCACTGGGGTACAGTTCCACACACACTGACTCTCACTGGGGTACAGTTCCACACACACTGACTCTCACTGGGGTACAGTTCCACACACACTGACTCTCACTGGGGTACAGTTCCACACACACTGACTCTCACAGGGGACATTTTCACACACACTGACTCAATCTGGTGTACAGTTCCACACACACTGACTCTCACTGGGGTACAGTTCCACACACAGTAACTCTCACTGGGGTACAGTTCCACACACAGTGACACTCACTGTGGTACAGTTACACACACACTGACTCTCACTGGAGTACAGTTCCACACACACTGACCATCACTGGATAGAGTTCCAAACACACTGACTCTCACTGGGGTACAAATCTACAAACAATGACTCTCACTGGGATACAGTTCCAAACACAGTGAATATAACCGGGGTACAGTTCCACACACACTGACTCTCACTGGGGTACAGTTCCACACACACTGACTCAAACTGGGGTACAGTTCCACACACACTGACTCTCACTGGGGTACAGTTCCACACACACTGACTCTCACTGGGTACAGTTCCACACACACTGACTCTCACTGGGGTACAGTTCCACACACACTGACTCTCACTGGGGTACAGTTCCACACACACTGACTCTCATTGGGGTACAGTTCCACACACACTGACTCTCACTGGGGTACAGTTCCACACACACTGACTCTCACTGGGGTACAGTTCCACACACACTGACTCTCACTGGGGTACAGTTCCACACACACTGACTCTCACTGGGTACAGTTCCACACACACTGACTCTCACTGGGTTACAGTTCCACACACACTGACTCTCACTGGGGTACAGTTCCACACACACTGACTCTCACTGGGGTACAGTTCCACACACACTGACTCTCACTGGGTACAGTTCCACACACACTGACTCTCACTGGGGTACAGTTCCACACACACTGACTCTCACTGGGGTACAGTTCCACACACACTGACTCTCACTGGGTACAGTTCCACACACACTGACTCTCACTGGGGTACAGTTCCACACACACTGACTCTCACTGGGGTACAGTTCCACACACACTGACTCTCACTGGGGTACAGTTCCACACACACTGACTCTCACTGGGGTACAGTTCCACACACACTGACTCTCACTGGGGTACAGTTCCACACACACTGACTCTCACTGGGGTACAGTTCCACACACACTGACTCTCACTGGGTTACAGTTCCACACACACTGACTCTCACTGGGTACAGTTCCACACACACTGACTCTCACTGGGTACAGTTCCACACACACTGACTCTCACTGGGGTACAGTTCCACACACACTGACTCTCACTGGGTTACAGTTCCACACACACTGACTCTCACTGGGGTACAGTTCCACACACACTGACTCTCACTGGGGTACAGTTCCACACACACTGACTCTCACTGGGGTACAGTTCCACACACACTGACTCTCACTGGGTACAGTTCCACACACACTGACTCTCACTGGGGTACATTTCCACACACACTGACACTCACTGGGGTACAGTTCCGCACACTGACTCTCACTAGGTACAGTTCCACACACACTGACTCTCACTGGGGTACAATTCCACACACACTGACTCTCACTGGGGTACAGTTCCACACACGCTGACTCTCACTGGGGTACAGTTCCACACACACTGACTCTCACTGGGTTACAGTTCCACACACACTGACTCTCACTGGGGTACAGTTCCACACACACTGACTCTCACTGGGTTACAGTTCCACACACACTGACTCTCACTGGAGTACAATTCCACACACACTGACTCTCACTGGGTACAGTTCCACACACACTGACTCTCACTGGGTACAGTTCCACACACACTGACTCTCACTGGGGTACAGTTCCACATACACTGACTCTCACTGCGGTACAGTTCCACACACACTGACTCTCACTGGGGTACAGTTCCACACACACTGACTCTCACTGGGGTACAGTTCCACACACACTGACTCTCACTGGGGTACAGTTCCACACACACTGACTCTCACTGGGGTACAGTTCCACACACACTGACTCTCACTGGGTACAGTTCCACACACACTGACTCTCACTGGGGTACAGTTCCACACACACTGACTCTCACTGGGGTACAGTTCCACACACACTGACTCTCACTGGGTTACAGTTCCACACACACTGACTCTCACTGGGGTACAGTTCCACACACACTGACTCTCACTGGGTACAGTTCCACACACACTGACTCTCACTGGGTTACAGTTCCACACACACTGACTCTCACTGGGTACAGTTCCACACACACTGACTCTCACTGGGGTACAGTTCCACACACACTGACTCTCACTGGGGTACAGTTCCACACACACTGACTCTCACTGGGTACAGTTCCACACACACTGACTCTCACTGGGTACAGTTCCACACACACTGACTCTCACTGGGGTACAGTTCCACACACACTGACTCTCACTGGGGTACAGTTCCACACACACTGACTCTCACTGGGGTACAGTTCCACACACACTGACTCTCACTGGGTACAGTTCCACACACACTGACTCTCACTGGGGTACAGTTCCACACACACTGACTCTCACTGGGGTACAGTTCCACACACACTGACTCTCACTGGGTACAGTTCCACACACACTGACTCTCACTGGGGTACAGTTCCACACACACTGACTCTCACTGGGGTACAGTTCCACACACACTGACTCTCACTGGGGTACAGTTCCACACACACTGACTCTCACTGGGGTACAGTTCCACACACACTGACTCTCACTGGGGTACAGTTCCACACACACTGACTCTCACTGGGGTACAGTTCCACACACACTGACTCTCACTGGGTACAGTTCCACACACACTGACTCTCACTGGGGTACAGTTCCACACACACTGACTCTCACTGGGTACAGTTCCACACACACTGACTCTCACTGGGGTACAGTTCCACACACACTGACTCTCACTGGGGTACAGTTCCACACACACTGACTCTCACTGGGGTACAGTTCCACACACACTGACTCTCACTGGGTACAGTTCCACACACACTGACTCTCACTGGGTACAGTTCCACACACACTGACTCTCACTGGGGTACAGTTCCACACACACTGACTCTCACTGGGTACAGTTCCACACACACTGACTCTCACTGGGTACAGTTCCACACACACTGACTCTCACTGGGTACAGTTCCACACACACTGACTCTCACTGGGTACAGTTCCACACACACTGACTCTCACTGGGTACAGTTCCACACACACTGACTCTCACTGGGGTACAGTTCCACACACACTGACTCTCACTGGGGTACAGTTCCACACACACTGACTCTCACTGGGGTACAGTTCCACACACACTGACTCTCACTGGGTACAGTTCCACACACACTGACTCTCACTGGGGTACAGTTCCACACACACTGACTCTCACTGGGGTACAGTTCCACACACACTGACTCTCACTGGGGTACAGTTCCACACACACTGACTCTCACTGGGTACAGTTCCACACACACTGACTCTCACTGGGTACAGTTCCACACACACTGACTCTCACTGGGGTACAGTTCCACACACACTGACTCTCACTGGGTACAGTTCCACACACACTGACTCTCACTGGGGTACAGTTCCACACACACTGACTCTCACTGGGTACAGTTCCACACACACTGACTCTCACTGGGGTACAGTTCCACACACACTGACTCTCACTGGGTACAGTTCCACACACACTGACTCTCACTGGGTTACAGTTCCACACACACTGACTCTCACTGGGGTACAGTTCCACACACACTGACTCTCACTGGGTACAGTTCCACACACACTGACTCTCACTGGGTACAGTTCCACACACACTGACTCTCACTGGGGTACAGTTCCACACACACTGACTCTCACTGGGGTACAGTTCCACACACACTGACTCTCACTGGGGTACAGTTCCACACACACTGACTCTCACTGGGTACAGTTCCACACACACTGACTCTCACTGGGGTACAGTTCCACACACACTGACTCTCACTGGGGTACAGTTCCACACACACTGACTCTCACTGGGTACAGTTCCACACACACTGACTCTCACTGGGGTACAGTTCCACACACACTGACTCTCACTGGGGTACAGTTCCACACACACTGACTCTCACTGGGGTACAGTTCCACACACACTGACTCTCACTGGGTACAGTTCCACACACACTGACTCTCACTGGGGTACAGTTCCACACACACTGACTCTCACTGGGGTACAGTTCCACACACACTGACTCTCACTGGGTACAGTTCCACACACACTGACTCTCACTGGGGTACAGTTCCACACACACTGACTCTCACTGGGGTACAGTTCCACACACACTGACTCTCACTGGGTACAGTTCCACACACACTGACTCTCACTGGGGTACAGTTCCACACACACTGACTCTCACTGGGTACAGTTCCACACACACTGACTCTCACTGGGGTACAGTTCCACACACACTGACTCTCACTGGGTACAGTTCCACACACACTGACTCTCACTGGGGTACAGTTCCACACACACTGACTCTCACTGGGTACAGTTCCACACACACTGACTCTCACTGGGTACAGTTCCACACACACTGACTCTCACTGGGGTACAGTTCCACACACACTGACTCTCACTGGGTACAGTTCCACACACACTGACTCTCACTGGGGTACAGTTCCACACACACTGACTCTCACTGGGTACAGTTCCACACACACTGACTCTCACTGGGGTACAGTTCCACACACACTGACTCTCACTGGGGTACAGTTCCACACACACTGACTCTCACTGGGGTACAGTTCCACACACACTGACTCTCACTGGGTACAGTTCCACACACACTGACTCTCACTGGGGTACAGTTCCACACACACTGACTCTCACTGGGGTACAGTTCCACACACACTGACTCTCACTGGGGTACAGTTCCACACACACTGACTCTCACTGGGGTACAGTTCCACACACACTGACTCTCACTGGGGTACAGTTCCACACACACTGACTCTCACTGGGTACAGTTCCACACACACTGACTCTCACTGGGGTACAGTTCCACACACACTGACTCTCACTGGGGTACAGTTCCACACACACTGACTCTCACTGGGGTACAGTTCCACACACACTGACTCTCACTGGGGTACAGTTCCACACACACTGACTCTCACTGGGGTACAGTTCCACACACACTGACTCTCACTGGGTACAGTTCCACACACACTGACTCTCACTGGGTACAGTTCCACACACACTGACTCTCACTGGGGTACAGTTCCACACACACTGACTCTCACTGGGGTACAGTTCCACACACACTGACTCTCACTGGGTACAGTTCCACACACACTGACTCTCACTGGGGTACAGTTCCACACACACTGACTCTCACTGGGGTACAGTTCCACACACACTGACTCTCACTGGGGTACAGTTCCACACACACTGACTCTCACTGGGTACAGTTCCACACACACTGACTCTCACTGGGGTACAGTTCCACACACACTGACTCTCACTGGGGTACAGTTCCACACACACTGACTCTCACTGGGTACAGTTCCACACACACTGACTCTCACTGGGTACAGTTCCACACACACTGACTCTCACTGGGGTACAGTTCCACACACACTGACTCTCACTGGGGTACAGTTCCACACACACTGACTCTCACTGGGTACAGTTCCACACACACTGACTCTCACTGGGGTACAGTTCCACACACACTGACTCTCACTGGGGTACAGTTCCACACACACTGACTCTCACTGGGTACAGTTCCACACACACTGACTCTCACTGGGGTACAGTTCCACACACACTGACTCTCACTGGGGTACAGTTCCACACACACTGACTCTCACTGGGGTACAGTTCCACACACACTGACTCTCACTGGGGTACAGTTCCACACACACTGACTCTCACTGGGGTACAGTTCCACACACACTGACTCTCACTGGGGTACAGTTCCACACACACTGACTCTCACTGGGGTACAGTTCCACACACACTGACTCTCACTGGGGTACAGTTCCACACACACTGACTCTCACTGGGGTACAGTTCCACACACACTGACTCTCACTGGGGTACAGTTCCACACACACTGACTCTCACTGGGTACAGTTCCACACACACTGACTCTCACTGGGGTACAGTTCCACACACACTGACTCTCACTGGGTTACAGTTCCACACACACTGACTCTCACTGGGGTACAGTTCCACACACACTGACTCTCACTGGGGTACAGTTCCACACACACTGACTCTCACTGGGGTACAGTTCCACACACACTGACTCTCACTGGGTACAGTTCCACACACACTGACTCTCACTGGGGTACAGTTCCACACACACTGACTCTCACTGGGGTACAGTTCCACACACACTGACTCTCACTGGGTACAGTTCCACACACACTGACTCTCACTGGGGTACAGTTCCACACACACTGACTCTCACTGGGGTACAGTTCCACACACACTGACTCTCACTGGGGTACAGTTCCACACACACTGACTCTCACTGGGGTACAGTTCCACACACACTGACTCTCACTGGGGTACAGTTCCACACACACTGACTCTCACTGGGGTACAGTTCCACACACACTGACTCTCACTGGGGTACAGTTCCACACACACTGACTCTCACTGGGTACAGTTCCACACACACTGACTCTCACTGGGGTACAGTTCCACACACACTGACTCTCACTGGGTACAGTTCCACACACACTGACTCTCACTGGGTACAGTTCCACACACACTGACTCTCACTGGGGTACAGTTCCACACACACTGACTCTCACTGGGGTACAGTTCCACACACACTGACTCTCACTGGGTACAGTTCCACACACACTGACTCTCACTGGGGTACAGTTCCACACACACTGACTCTCACTGGGGTACAGTTCCACACACACTGACTCTCACTGGGGTACAGTTCCACACACACTGACTCTCACTGGGGTACAGTTCCACACACACTGACTCTCACTGGGGTACAGTTCCACACACACTGACTCTCACTGGGTACAGTTCCACACACACTGACTCTCACTGGGGTACAGTTCCACACACACTGACTCTCACTGGGGTACAGTTCCACACACACTGACTCTCACTGGGGTACAGTTCCACACACACTGACTCTCACTGGGTACAGTTCCACACACACTGACTCTCACTGGGGTACAGTTCCACACACACTGACTCTCACTGGGGTACAGTTCCACACACACTGACTCTCACTGGGGTACAGTTCCACACACACTGACTCTCACTGGGGTACAGTTCCACACACACTGACTCTCACTGGGGTACAGTTCCACACACACTGACTCTCACTGGGGTACAGTTCCACACACACTGACTCTCACTGGGGTACAGTTCCACACACACTGACTCTCACTGGGGTACAGTTCCACACACACTGACTCTCACTGGGGTACAGTTCCACACACACTGACTCTCACTGGGTACAGTTCCACACACACTGACTCTCACTGGGGTACAGTTCCACACACACTGACTCTCACTGGGGTACAGTTCCACACACACTGACTCTCACTGGGTTACAGTTCCACACACACTGACTCTCACTGGGTACAGTTCCACACACACTGACTCTCACTGGGTACAGTTCCACACACACTGACTCTCACTGGGGTACAGTTCCACACACACTGACTCTCACTGGGGTACAGTTCCACACACACTGACTCTCACTGGGTACAGTTCCACACACACTGACTCTCACTGGGTACAGTTCCACACACACTGACTCTCACTGGGTACAGTTCCACACACACTGACTCTCACTGGGGTACAGTTCCACACACACTGACTCTCACTGGGGTACAGTTCCACACACACTGACTCTCACTGGGGTACAGTTCCACACACACTGACTCTCACTGGGTTACAGTTCCACACACACTGACTCTCACTGGGGTACAGTTCCACACACACTGACTCTCACTGGGGTACAGTTCCACACACACTGACTCTCACTGGGGTACAGTTCCACACACACTGACTCTCACTGGGTACAGTTCCACACACACTGACTCTCACTGGGTTACAGTTCCACACACACTGACTCTCACTGGGGTACAGTTCCACACACACTGACTCTCACTGGGGTACAGTTCCACACACACTGACTCTCACTGGGTACAGTTCCACACACACTGACTCTCACTGGGGTACAGTTCCACACACACTGACTCTCACTGGGGTACAGTTCCACACACACTGACTCTCACTGGGGTACAGTTCCACACACACTGACTCTCACTGGGGTACAGTTCCACACACACTGACTCTCACTGGGGTACAGTTCCACACACACTGACTCTCACTGGGTACAGTTCCACACACACTGACTCTCACTGGGTACAGTTCCACACACACTGACTCTCACTGGGTACAGTTCCACACACACTGACTCTCACTGGGTACAGTTCCACACACACTGACTCTCACTGGGTACAGTTCCACACACACTGACTCTCACTGGGGTACAGTTCCACACACACTGACTCTCACTGGGTTACAGTTCCACACACACTGACTCTCACTGGGGTACAGTTCCACACACACTGACTCTCACTGGGGTACAGTTCCACACACACTGACTCTCACTGGGGTACAGTTCCACACACACTGACTCTCACTGGGTACAGTTCCACACACACTGACTCTCACTGGGGTACAGTTCCACACACACTGACTCTCACTGGGTACAGTTCCACACACACTGACTCTCACTGGGGTACAGTTCCACACACACTGACTCTCACTGGGGTACAGTTCCACACACACTGACTCTCACTGGGGTACAGTTCCACACACACTGACTCTCACTGGGGTACAGTTCCACACACACTGACTCTCACTGGGTACAGTTCCACACACACTGACTCTCACTGGGGTACAGTTCCACACACACTGACTCTCACTGGGGTACAGTTCCACACACACTGACTCTCACTGGGTACAGTTCCACACACACTGACTCTCACTGGGGTACAGTTCCACACACACTGACTCTCACTGGGGTACAGTTCCACACACACTGACTCTCACTGGGGTACAGTTCCACACACACTGACTCTCACTGGGGTACAGTTCCACACACACTGACTCTCACTGGGTACAGTTCCACACACACTGACTCTCACTGGGGTACAGTTCCACACACACTGACTCTCACTGGGGTACAGTTCCACACACACTGACTCTCACTGGGGTACAGTTCCACACACACTGACTCTCACTGGGGTACAGTTCCACACACACTGACTCTCACTGGGTACAGTTCCACACACACTGACTCTCACTGGGGTACAGTTCCACACACACTGACTCTCACTGGGGTACAGTTCCACACACACTGACTCTCGCTGGTGTACAGTTCCACACAAACTGACTCTCACTGGGGTACAGTTCCACACAAACTGACTCTCACTGGGGTACAGTTCCACACACACTGACTCTCACTGGTGTACAGTTCCACACACACACTGACTCTCACTGGGGTACAGTTCCACACACACTGACTCTCACTGGATAACAGGTTCCTCACACACACACTGACTCTCACTGGGGTACGGTTCCACACACACTGACTCTCACTGGGGTACAGGTCCCAAACACACACACTGACTCTCACTGGGGTACAGTTCCACACACACTGACTCTCACTGGGGTACAGTTCCACACACACTGACTCTCACTGGGGTACAGTTCCACACACACTGACTCTCACTGGGGTACAGTTCCACACACACTGACTCTCACTGGGTACAGTTCCACACACACTGACTCTCACTGGGTACAGTTCCACACACACTGACTCTCACTGGGGTACAGTTCCACACACACTGACTCTCACTGGGGTACAGTTCCACACACACTGACTCTCACTGGGGTACAGTTCCACACACACTGACTCTCACTGGGTACAGTTCCACACACACTGACTCTCACTGGGGTACAGTTCCACACACACTGACTCTCACTGGGGTACAGTTCCACACACACTGACTCTCACTGGGTACAGTTCCACACACACTGACTCTCACTGGGGTACAGTTCCACACACACTGACTCTCACTGGGTACAGTTCCACACACACTGACTCTCACTGGGTACAGTTCCACACACACTGACTCTCACTGGGGTACAGTTCCACACACACTGACTCTCACTGGGTACAGTTCCACACACACTGACTCTCACTGGGGTACAGTTCCACACACACTGACTCTCACTGGGGTACAGTTCCACACACACTGACTCTCACTGGGGTACAGTTCCACACACACTGACTCTCACTGGGGTACAGTTCCACACACACTGACTCTCACTGGGGTACAGTTCCACACACACTGACTCTCACTGGGGTACAGTTCCACACACACTGACTCTCACTGGGTACAGTTCCACACACACTGACTCTCACTGGGGTACAGTTCCACACACACTGACTCTCACTGGGGTACAGTTCCACACACACTGACTCTCACTGGGTACAGTTCCACACACACTGACTCTCACTGGGGTACAGTTCCACACACACTGACTCTCACTGGGGTACAGTTCCACACACACTGACTCTCACTGGGGTACAGTTCCACACACACTGACTCTCACTGGGGTACAGTTCCACACACACTGACTCTCACTGGGGTACAGTTCCACACACACTGACTCTCACTGGGGTACAGTTCCACACACACTGACTCTCACTGGGTACAGTTCCACACACACTGACTCTCACTGGGGTACAGTTCCACACACACTGACTCTCACTGGGGTACAGTTCCACACACACTGACTCTCACTGGGTTACATTTCCACACACACTGACTCTCACTGGGGTACAGTTCCACACACACTGACTCTCACTGGGGTACAGTTCCACACACACTGACTCTCACTGGGGTACAGTTCCACACACACTGACTCTCACTGGGTACAGTTCCACACACACTGACTCTCACTGGGGTACAGTTCCACACACACTGACTCTCACTGGGTACAGTTCCACACACACTGACTCTCACTGGGGTACAGTTCCACACACACTGACTCTCACTGGGGTACAGTTCCACACACACTGACTCTCACTGGGGTACAGTTCCACACACACTGACTCTCACTGGGGTACAGTTCCACACACACTGACTCTCACTGGGGTACAGTTCCACACACACTGACTCTCACTGGGTACAGTTCCACACACACTGACTCTCACTGGGTACAGTTCCCACACACACTGACTCTCACTGGGTACAGTCCACACACACTGACTCTCACTGGGGTACAGTTCCACACACACTGACTCTCACTGGGTACAGTTCCACACACACTGACTCTCACTGGGGTACAGTTCCACACACACTGACTCTCACTGGGGTACAGTTCCACACACACTGACTCTCACTGGGGTACAGTTCCACACACACTGACTCTCACTGGGGTACAGTTCCACACACACTGACTCTCACTGGGTACAGTTCCACACACACTGACTCTCACTGGGGTACAGTTCCACACACACTGACTCTCACTGGGGTACAGTTCCACACACACTGACTCTCACTGGGGTACAGTTCCACACACACTGACTCTCACTGGGGTACAGTTCCACACACACTGACTCTCACTGGGGTACAGTTCCACACACACTGACTCTCACTGGGGTACAGTTCCACACACACTGACTCTCACTGGGTACAGTTCCACACACACTGACTCTCACTGGGTACAGTTCCACACACACTGACTCTCACTGGGGTACAGTTCCACACACACTGACTCTCACTGGGTACAGTTCCACACACACTGACTCTCACTGGGTACAGTTCCACACACACTGACTCTCACTGGGGTACAGTTCCACACACACTGACTCTCACTGGGGTACAGTTCCACACACACTGACTCTCACTGGGGTACAGTTCCACACACACTGACTCTCACTGGGGTACAGTTCCACACACACTGACTCTCACTGGGTACAGTTCCACACACACTTACTCTCACTGGGTTACTGTTTCCACACACACTGACTCTCACTGGGGTACAGTTCCCACACACAGTGACTCTCACTGGGTTACAGTTCCACACACACTGACTCTCACTGGGTACAGTTCCACACACACTGACTCTCACTGGGTTACAGTTCCACACACACTGACTCTCACTGGGGTACAGTTCCACACACACTGACTCTCACTGGGGTACAGTTCCACACACACTGACTCTCACTGGGGTACGGGTCCCACACACACTGACTCTCACTGGGGTACAGTTCCACACACACTCACTCTCACTGCAGAACAATTCTATACACACTGACGCGCTCTGGGGTACAGTTCCACAAGCACTGACTCTCACTGAGTACAGTTCCACACACACTGACTCTCACTGGGGAACCGTCCCACACACACTGACTCTCACTGGGTACAGTTCCACACACACTGACTCTCACTGGGGAACCGTCCCACACACACTGACTGTCACTGGGGTACGGTTCCACACACACTGACTCTCACTGGGTACAGTTCCACACACACTGACTCTCACTGGGGTACAGTTCCACACACACTGACTCTCACTGGGTACAGTTCCCACACACACTGACTCTCACTGGGTACAGTTCCACACACACTGACTCTCACTGGGTACAGTTCCACACACACTGACTCTCACTGGGTACAGTTCCACACACACTGACTCTCACTGGGTACAGTTCCACACACACTGACTCTCACTGGGGTACAGTTCCACACACACTGACTCTCACTGGGGTACAGTTCCACACACACTGACTCTCACTGGGGTACAGTTCCACACACACTGACTCTCACTGGGTACAGTTCCACACACACTGACTCTCACTGGGTTACAGTTCCACACACACTGACTCTCACTGGGTACAGTTCCACACACACTGACTCCTCACTGGGTACAGTTCCACACACACTGACTCTCACTGGGGTACAGTTCCACACACACTGACTCTCACTGGGTACAGTTCCACACACACTGACTCTCACTGGGGTACAGTTCCACACACACTGACTCTCACTGGGTACAGTTCCACACACACTGACTCTCACTGGGGTACAGTTCCACACACACTGACTCTCACTGGGGTACAGTTCCACACACACTGACTCTCACTGGGTACAGTTCCACACACACTGACTCTCACTGGGGTACAGTTCCACACACACTGACTCTCACTGGGTACAGTTCCACACACACTGACTCTCACTGGGGTACAGTTCCACACACACTGACTCTCACTGGGGTACAGTTCCACACACACTGACTCTCACTGGGTACAGTTCCACACACACTGACTCTCACTGGGTACAGTTCCACACACACTGACTCTCACTGGGTACAGTTCCACACACACTGACTCTCACTGGGGTACAGTTCCACACACACTGACTCTCACTGGGGTACAGTTCCACACACACTGACTCTCACTGGGTACAGTTCCACACACACTGACTCTCACTGGGGTACAGTTCCACACACACTGACTCTCACTGGGGTACAGTTCCACACACACTGACTCTCACTGGGGTACAGTTCCACACACACTGACTCTCACTGGGGTACAGTTCCACACACACTGACTCTCACTGGGGTACAGTTCCACACACACTGACTCTCACTGGGTTACAGTTCCACACACACTGACTCTCACTGGGTACAGTTCCACACACACTGACTCTCACTGGGGTACAGTTCCACACACACTGACTCTCACTGGTTACAGTTCCACACACACTGACTCTCACTGGGTACAGTTCCACACACACTGACTCTCACTGGGGTACAGTTCCACACACACTGACTCTCACTGGGGTACAGTTCCACACACACTGACTCTCACTGGGTACAGTTCCACACACACTGACTCTCACTGGGGTACAGTTCCACACACACTGACTCTCACTGGGTACAGTTCCACACACACTGACTCTCACTGGGGTACAGTTCCACACACACTGACTCTCACTGGGGTACAGTTCCACACACACTGACTCTCACTGGGTACAGTTCCACACACACTGACTCTCACTGGGGTACAGTTCCACACACACTGACTCTCACTGGGGTACAGTTCCACACACACTGACTCTCACTGGGGTACAGTTCCACACACACTGACTCTCACTGGGTTACAGTTCCACACTCACTGACACTCACTGGGTTACAGTTCCACACACACTGACTCTCACTGGGTTACAGCACCACACACACTGACTCTCACTGGGTTACAGTTCCACACACACTGACTCCTCACTGGTTACAGTTCCAACACACTGACTCTCACTGGGGTACAGTTTACACCCACACTCGACTCTCACTGGGGTACAGTTCCACACACACTGACTCTCACT
>NC_054473.1:3418964-3492228 GCF_017639515.1 Carcharodon carcharias
AAATTATTCTATTTTGTAAATATTCTGGTTTATAAATTGTTCTGGTTTATAAATTGTTCTTGTTTGTAAATTGTTCTGGTTTGTAAATTGTTCTTGTTTGTAAATTGTTCTTGTGTATAAATTGTTCTGTTTTATAAATTGTTCTAGTTTGCAAATTGCTCTGGTTTGCAAATTTTCTGGTTTGTAAAATGTTCAGGTTGGTAAATTGCTCTGTCTTATAAATTTTTCTTGTTTGTAAATTGCTCTGGTTTGCAAACTCGTCTGGTTTATTAATTGTTCTGGTTAGTAAATTGTTCTGGTTTATAAATTGTTCTGGTTTGTAAATAGTTCTGTTTTGTAAATCGTTCTAGTTTGTAAATTGTTCTGGTCTGTAAATTGGTCTGGTTTATTAATTGTACTGGTTTGTAAATTGTTCTGGTTGATGAATTGTTCTGGTTGGTAAATTGTTCTGGTTTAAAAATTATTCTGGTTTATAAATTGTTCTGGTTTGTAAATTGTTCTGACTGGAAAATTGTGCTCGTTTATAAATTGACGTGGTTTATAAATTGTTCTGGTTTGTAAATTGTGCTGTTTTGTAAATTGGTCTGGTTTGTAAATTGTTCTGGTTTCTAAATTGTTCTGGTTTGTAAAATGTACAGGTTTATAAATTGTTAAGGGTTATTAATTGTTCTGGTTAGTAACTTGTTCTGGTTAATAAATTGTTCTGGTTTGTAAAATGTTCTGGTTTGTCAATTGTTCTAATTTATAAATTGTTCTGTTTAGTAAATTGTTCTGGTTTATAAATTGTTCTGGTCTGTAAATTGTTCTGGTTTGAAAATTGGACTTGTTTATGAATTGTTCTGGTTTATAAATTATTCTATTTTGTAAATTATTCTGGTTTATAAATTGTTCTTGTCTGTAAATTGTTCTGGTTTGTAAATTGTGCTTGTTTGTAAATTGTTCTTGTGTATAAATTGTTCTGGTTTATAAATTGTTCTAGTTTGCAATTTGCTCTGGTTTGCAAATTGTTCTGGTTTATAAAAATTACTGGTTTGCAAAATGTTCATGCTGGTAAATTTTTCACGTTTATAAATTGACGCAGTTTATAAATTGGTTTGTAAACTGTGCTTGTTTGTAAATTGATCTGGTTTGTAAATTGTTCCAGTTTGTAAATTGTTCTTGTTTATAAATTGTTCTGGTTAGTAAATTGTTCTGGTTAATAAATTGTTCTGGTTTGTAAAATGTTCTGGTTTGTCAATTGTTCTAATTTATAAATTGTTCTGGTTAGTAAATTGTTCTGGTTTATAAATTGTTCTGCTCTGTAAATTGTTCTGGTTTGAAAATTGGACTTGTTTATGAATTGTTCTGGTTTGTTAATTGTTCTTGTGTATAAATTGTTCTGTCTTATAAATTGTTCTTGTATGCAAATTGCTCTGGTTTGCAAACTCGTCTGGTTTATTTATTGCTCTGGTTAGTAAATTGTTCTGGCTTATAAATTGTTCTGGTTTGTAAATAGTTCTGTTTTTTAAATTGTTCTAGTTTGTAAATTGTTCTGGTTTGTCAATTGTTCTAATTTATAAATTGTTCTGGTTAGTAAATTGTTCTGGTTTATAAATTGTTCTGGTCTGTAAATTGTTCTGGTTTGAAAATTGGACTTGTTTATGAATTGTTCTGGTTTGTTAATTGTTCTTGTTTGTAAATTGTCCTTGTGTATAAATTGTTCTGGTTTATAAATTGTTCTAGTTTGCAAATTGCTCTGGTTTGCAAATTGTTCTGGTTTATAAAATGTTCTGGTTTGCAAATTGTTCTTGCTGGTAAATTTTTCACGTTTATAAATTGACGCAGTTTATAAATTGGTTTGTAAACTGTGCTTGTTTGTAAATTGATCTGGTTTGTAAATTGTTCCAGTTTGTAAATTGTTCTTGTTTATAAATTGTTCTGGTTTGTAAATTGTTCTGGTTTGTAAAATGTACAGGTTTATAAATTGTTAAGGGTTATAAAATGTTCTGGTTAGTAAATTGTTCTGGTTAATAAATTGTTCTGGTTTGTAAAATGTTCTGGTTTGTCAATTGTTCTAATTTATAAATTGTTCTGGTTAGTAAATTGTTCTGGTGTATAAATCGTTCTGGTCTGTAAATTGTTCTGGTTTGAAAATTGGACTTGTTTATGAATTGTTCTGGTTTATAAATTATTCTATTTTGTAAATTATTCTGGTTTATAAATTGTTCTTGTTTGTAAATTGTTCTGGTTTGTAAATTGTTCTTGTTTGTAAATTGTTCTTGTGTATAAATTGTTCTGGTTTATAAATTGTTCTAGTTTGCAATTTGCTCTGGTTTGCAAATTGTTCTGGTTTATAAAATGTTCTGGTTTGCAAAATGTTCATGCTGGTAAATTTTTCACGTTTATAAATTGACGCAGTTTATAAATTGGTTTGTAAACTGTGCTTGTTTGTAAATTGATCTGGTTTGTAAATTGTTCCAGTTTGTAAATTGTTCTTGTTTATAAATTGTTCTGGTTTGTAAATTGTTCTGGTTTGTAAAATGTACAGGTTTATAAATTGTTAAGGGTTATAAATTGTTCTGGTTAGTAAATTGTTCTGGTTTATAAATTGTTCTGCTCTGTAAATTGTTCTGGTTTGAAAATTGGACTGGTTTATGAATTGTTCTGGTTTGTTAATTGTTCTTGTGTATAAATTGTTCTGTCTTATAAATTGTTCTTGTATGTAAATTGCTCTGGTTTGCAAATGTAAAGGTTTATAAATTGTTAAGGGTTATAAATTGTTCTGGTTAGTAAATTGTTCTGGTTAATAAATTGTTCTGGTTTGTAAAATGTTCTGGTTTGTCAATTGTTCTAATTTATAAATTGTTCTGGTTAGTAAATTGTTCTGGTTTATAAATTGTTCTGCTCTGTAAATTGTTCTGGTTTGAAAATTGGACTTGTTTATGTATTGTTCTGGTCTGTTAATTGTTCTTGTGTATAAATTGTTCTGGTTTATAAATTGTTCTAGTTTGCAAATTGCTCTGGTTTGCAAATTGTTCTGGTTTGTAAAATGTTCAGGTTTGAAAATTGCTCTGTCTTATAAATTGTTCTTGTTTGTAAATTGCTCTGGTTTGCAAACTCGTCTGGTTTATAAATTGTTCTGGTTAGTAAATTGTGCTTGTTTGTAAATTGTTCTCGTTTGTAAATTGTTCCAGTTTGTAAATTGTTCTTGTTTATAAATTGTTCTGATTTGTAAATTGTTCTGGTTTGTAAAATGTACAGGTTTACAAATTGTAAAGGGTTATAAATTGTTCTGGTTAGTAAATTGTTCTGGTTAATAAATTGTTCTCGTTTGTAAAATGTTCTGGTTTGTCAATCGTACTAATTTATAAATTGTTCTGGTTAGTAAATTGTTCTGGTTTATAAAATGTTCTGGTTTGCAAATTGTTCTTGCTGGTAAATTTTTCACGTTTATAAATTGACGCAATTTATAAATTGGTTTGTAAACTGTGCTTGTTTGTCAATTGATCTGGTTTGTAAATTGTTCCAGTTTGTAAATTGTTCTTGTTTATAAATTGTTCTGGCTTGTAAATTGTTCTGGTTTGTAAAATGTACAGGTTTATAAATTGTTAAGGGTTATAAATTGTTCTGGTTAGTAAATTGTTCTGGTTAATAAATTGTTCTGGTTTGTAAAATGTTCTGGTTTGTCAATTGTTCTAATTTATAAATTGTTCTGGTTAGTAAATTGTTCTGGTTTATAAATCGTTGTGGTCTGTAAATTGTTCTGGTTTGAAAATTGGACTTGTTTATGAATTGTTCTGGTTTATAAATTATTCTATTTTGTAAATTATTCTGGTTTATAAATTGTTCTTGTTTGTAAATTGTTCTGGTTTGTAAATTGTTCTTGTTTGTAAATTGTTCTTGTGTATAAATTGTTCTGGTTTATAAATTGTTCTAGTTTGCAATTTGCTCTGGTTTGCAAATTGTTCTGGTTTATAAAATGTTCTGGTTTGCAAAATGTTCATGCTGGTAAATTTTTCACGTTTATAAATTGACGCATTTTATAAATTGGTTTGTAAACTGTGCTTGTTTGTAAATTGATCTGGTTTGTAAATTGTTCCAGTTTGTAAATTGTTCTTGTTTATAAATTGTTCTGGTTTGTAAATTGTTCTGGTTTGTAAAATGTACAGGTTTATAAATTGTTAAGGGTTATAAATTGTTCTGGTTAGTAAATTGTTCTGGTTTATAAATTGTTCTGCTCTGTAAATTGTTCTGGTTTGAAAATTGGACTGGTTTATGAATTGTTCTGGTTTGTTAATTGTTCTTGTGTATAAATTGTTCTGTCTTATAAATTGTTCTTGTCTGTAAATTGTTCTGGTTTGTAAATTGTTCTTGTTTGTAAATTGTTCTTGTGTATAAATTGTTCTGGTTTATAAATTGTTCTAGTTTGCAATTTGCTCTGGTTTGCAAATTGTTCTGGTTTATAAAAATTTCTGGTTTGCAAAATGTTCATGCTGGTAAATTTTTCACGTTTATAAATTGACGCAGTTTATAAATTGGTTTGTAAACTGTGCTTGTTTGTAAATTGATCTGGTTTGTAAATTGTTCCAGTTTGTAAATTGTTCTTGTTTATAAATTGTTCTGGTTTGTAAATTGTTCTGGTTTGTAAAATGTACAGGTTTATAAATTGTTAAGGGTTATAAATTGTTCTGGTTAGTAAATTGTTCTGGTTAATAAATTGTTCTGGTTTGTAAAATGTTCTGGTTTGTCAATTGTTCTAATTTATAAATTGTTCTGGTTAGTAAATTGTTCTGGTTTATAAATTGTTCTGCTCTGTAAATTGTTCTGCTTTGAAAATTGGACTTGTTTATGAATTGTTCTGGTTTGTTAATTGTTCTTGTGTATAAATTGTTCTGTCTTATAAATTGTTCTTGTATGCAAATTGCTCTGGTTTGCAAACTCGTCTGGTTTATTTATTGCTCTGGTTAGTAAATTGTTCTGGCTTATAAATTGTTCTGGTTTGTAAATAGTTCTGTTTTGTAAATTGTTCTAGTTTGTAAATTGTTCTGGTTTGTCAATTGTTCTAATTTGTAAATTGTTCTGGTTAGTAAATTGTTCTGGTTTATAAATTGTTCTGGTCTGTAAATTGTTCTGGTTTGAAAATTGGACTTGTTTATGAATTGTTCTGGTTTGCAAGTTGTTCTGGTTTATAAATTATTCTATTTTGTAAATTGTTCTGGTTTGTAAATTGTTCTTGTTTGTAAATTGTCCTTGTGTATAAATTGTTCTGGTTTATAAATTGTTCTAGTTTGCAAATTGCTCTGGTTTGCAAATTGTTCTGGTTTATAAAATGTTCTGGTTTGCAAATTGTTCTTGCTGGTAAATTTTTCACGTTTATAAATTGACGCAGTTTATAAATTGGTTTGTAAACTGTGCTTGTTTGTCAATTGATCTGGTTTGTAAATTGTTCCAGTTTGTAAATTGTTCTTGTTTATAAATTGTTCTGGCTTGTAAATTGTTCTGGTTTGTAAAATGTACAGGTTTATAAATTGTTAAGGGTTATAAATTGTTCTGGTTAGTAAATTGTTCTGGTTAATAAATTGTTCTGGTTTGTAAAATGTTCTGGTTTGTCAATTGTTCTAATTTATAAATTGTTCTGGTTAGTAAATTGTTCTGGTTTATAAATCGTTCTGGTCTGTAAATTGTTCTGGTTTGAAAATTGGACTTGTTTATGAATTGTTCTGGTTTATAAATTATTCTATTTTGTAAATTATTCTGGTTTATAAATTGTTCTTGTTTGTAAATTGTTCTGGTTTGTAAATTGTTCTTGTTTGTAAATTGTTCTTGTGTATAAATTGTTCTGGTTTATAAATTGTTCTAGTTTGCAATTTGCTCTGGTTTGCAAATTGTTCTGGTTTATAAAATGTTCTGGTTTGCAAAATGTTCATGCTGGTAAATTTTTCACGTTTATAAATTGTTGCAGTTTATAAATTGGTTTGTAAACTGTGCTTGTTTGTAAATTGATCTGGTTTGTAAATTGTTCCAGTTTGTAAATTGTTCTTGTTTATAAATTGTTCTGGTTTGTAAATTGTTCTGGTTTGTAAAATGTACAGGTTTATAAATTGTTAAGGGTTATAAATTGTTCTGGTTAGTAAATTGTTCTGGTTAATAAATTGTTCTGGTTTGTAAAATGTTCTGGTTTCTCAGTTGGTCTAACTTATAAATTGTTCTGGTTAGTAAATTGTTCTGGTTTATAAATTGTTCTGCTCTGTAAATTGTTCTGGTTTGAAAATTGGACTTGTTTATGAATTGTTCTGGTCTGTTAATTGTTCTTGTGTATAAATTGTTCTGGTTTATAAATTGTTCTAGTTTGCAAATTGCTCTGGTTTGCAAATTGTTCTGGTTTGTAAAATGTTCAGGTTTGTAAATTGCTCTGTCTTATAAATTGTTCTTGTTTGTAAATTGCTCTGGTTTGCAAACTCGTCTGGTTTATAAATTGTTCTAGTTAGTAAATTGTGCTTGTTTGTAAATTGTTCTCGTTTGTAAATTGTTCCAGTTTGTAAATTGTTGTTGTTTATTAATTGTTCTGGTTTGTAAATTGTTCTGGTTTGTAAAATGTACAGGTTTACAAATTGTAAAGGGTTACAAATTGTTCTGGTTAGTAAATTGTTCTGGTTAATAAATTGTTCTCGTTTGTAAGATGTTCTGGTTTGTCAATCGTACTAATTTATAAATTGTTCTGGTTAGTAAATTGTTCTGGTTTATAAAATGTTCTGGTTTGCAAATTGTTCTTGCTGGTAAATTTTTCACGTTTATAAATTGACGCAATTTATAAATTGGTTTGTAAACTGTGCTTGTTTGTCAATTGATCTGGTTTGTAAATTGTTCCAGTTTGTAAATTGTTCTTGTTTATAAATTGTTCTGGCTTGTAAATTGTTCTGGTTTGTAAAATGTACAGGTTTATAAATTGTTAAGGGTTATAAATTGTTCTGGTTAGTAAATTGTTCTGGTTAATAAATTGTTCTGGTTTGTAAAATGTTCTGGTTTGTCAATTGTTCTAATTTATAAATTGTTCTGGTTAGTAAATTGTTCTGGTGTATAAATCGTTGTGGTCTGTAAATTGTTCTGGTTTGAAAATTGGACTTGTTTATGAATTGTTCTGGTTTATAAATTATTCTATTTTGTAAATTATTCTGGTTTATAAATTGTTCTTGTTTGTAAATTGTTCTGGTTTGTAAATTGTTCTTGTTTGTAAATTGTTCTTGTGTATAAATTGTTCTGGTTTATAAATTGTTCTAGTTTGCAATTTGCTCTGGTTTGCAAATTGTTCTGGTTTATAAAATGTTCTGGTTTGCAAAATGTTCATGCTGGTAAATTTTTCACGTTTATAAATTGACGCATTTTATAAATTGGTTTGTAAACTGTGCTTGTTTGTAAATTGATCTGGTTTGTAAATTGTTCCAGTTTGTAAATTGTTCTTGTTTATAAATTGTTCTGGTTTGTAAATTGTTCTGGTTTGTAAAATGTACAGGTTTATAAATTGTTAAGGGTTATAAATTGTTCTGGTTAGTAAATTGTTCTGGTTTATAAATTGTTCTGCTCTGTAAATTGTTCTGGTTTGAAAATTGGACTGGTTTATGAATTGTTCTGGTTTGTTAATTGTTCTTGTGTATAAATTGTTCTGTCTTATAAATTGTTCTTGTATGTAAATTGCTCTGGTTTGCAAAATGTAAAGGTTTATAAATTATTAAGGGTTATAAATTGTTCTGGTTAGTAAATTGTTCTGGTTAATATTTTGTTCTGGTTTGTAAAATGTTCTGGTTTCTCAGTTGTTCTAATTTATAAATTGTTCTGGTTAGTAAATTGTTCTGGTTTATAAATTGTTCTGCTCTGTAAATTGTTCTGGTTTGAAAATTGGACTTGTTTATGAATTGTTCTGGTCTGTTAATTGTTCTTGTGTATAAATTGTTCTGGTTTATAAATTGTTCTAGTTTGCAAATTGCTCTGGTTTGCAAATTGTTCTGGTTTGTAAAATGTTCAGGTTTGTAAATTGCTCTGTCTTATAAATTGTTCTTGTTTGTAAATTGCTCTGGTTTGCAAACTCGTCTGGTTTATAAATTGTTCTGGTTAGTAAATTGTGCTTGTTTGTAAATTGTTCTCGTTTGTAAATTGTTCCAGTTTGTAAATTGTTCTTGTTTATAAATTGTTCTGGTTTGTAAATTGTTCTGGTTTGTAAAATGTACAGGTTTACAAATTGTAAAGGGTTATAAATTGTTCTGGTTAGTAAATTGTTCTGGTTTATAAATTGTTCTGCTCTGTAAATTGTTCTGGTTTGAAAATTGGACTGGTTTATGAATTGTTCTGGTTTGTTAATTGTTCTTGTGTATAAATTGTTCTGTCTTATAAATTGTTCTTGTCTGTAAATTGTTCTGGTTTGTAAATTGTTCTTGTTTGTAAATTGTTCTTGTGTATAAATTGTTCTGGTTTATAAATTGTTCTAGTTTGCAATTTGCTCTGGTTTGCAAATTGTTCTGTTTTATAAAAATTTCTGGTTTGCAAAATGTTCATGCTGGTAAATTTTTCACGTTTATAAATTGACGCAGTTTATAAATTGGTTTGTAAACTGTGCTTGTTTGTAAATTGATCTGGTTTGTAAATTGTTCCAGTTTGTAAATTGTTCTTGTTTATAAATTGTTCTGGTTTGTAAATTGTTCTGGTTTGTAAAATGTACAGGTTTATAAATTGTTAAGGGTTATAAATTGTTCTGGTTAGTAAATTGTTCTGGTTAATAAATTGTTCTGGTTTGTAAAATGTTCTGGTTTGTCAATTGTTCTAATTTATAAATTGTTCTGGTTAGTAAATTGTTCTGGTTTATAAATTGTTCTGCTCTGTAAATTGTTCTGCTTTGAAAATTGGACTTGTTTATGAATTGTTCTGGTTTGTTAATTGTTCTTGTGTATAAATTGTTCTGTCTTATAAATTGTTCTTGTATGCAAATTGCTCTGGTTTGCAAACTCGTCTGGTTTATTTATTGCTCTGGTTAGTAAATTGTTCTGGCTTATAAATTGTTCTGGTTTGTAAATAGTTCTGTTTTGTAAATTGTTCTAGTTTGTAAATTGTTCTGGTTTGTCAATTGTTCTAATTTGTAAATTGTTCTGGTTAGTAAATTGTTCTGGTTTATAAATTGTTCTGGTCTGTAAATTGTTCTGGTTTGAAAATTGGACTTGTTTATGAATTGTTCTGGTTTGCAAGTTGTTCTGGTTTATAAATTATTCTATTTTGTAAATTGTTCTGGTTTGTAAATTGTTCTTGTTTGTAAATTGTCCTTGTGTATAAATTGTTCTGGTTTATAAATTGTTCTAGTTTGCAAATTGCTCTGGTTTGCAAATTGTTCTGGTTTATAAAATGTTCTGGTTTGCAAATTGTTCTTGCTGGTAAATTTTTCACGTTTATAAATTGACGCAGTTTATAAATTGGTTTGTAAACTGTGCTTGTTTGTCAATTGATCTGGTTTGTAAATTGTTCCAGTTTGTAAATTGTTCTTGTTTATAAATTGTTCTGGCTTGTAAATTGTTCTGGTTTGTAAAATGTACAGGTTTATAAATTGTTAAGGGTTATAAATTGTTCTGGTTAGTAAATTGTTCTGGTTAATAAATTGTTCTGGTTTGTAAAATGTTCTGGTTTGTCAATTGTTCTAATTTATAAATTGTTCTGGTTAGTAAATTGTTCTGGTTTATAAATCGTTCTGGTCTGTAAATTGTTCTGGTTTGAAAATTGGACTTGTTTATGAATTGTTCTGGTTTATAAATTATTCTATTTTGTAAATTATTCTGGTTTATAAATTGTTCTTGTTTGTAAATTGTTCTGGTTTGTAAATTGTTCTTGTTTGTAAATTGTTCTTGTGTATAAATTGTTCTGGTTTATAAATTGTTCTAGTTTGCAATTTGCTCTGGTTTGCAAATTGTTCTGGTTTATAAAATGTTCTGGTTTGCAAAATGTTCATGCTGGTAAATTTTTCACGTTTATAAATTGTTGCAGTTTATAAATTGGTTTGTAAACTGTGCTTGTTTGTAAATTGATCTGGTTTGTAAATTGTTCCAGTTTGTAAATTGTTCTTGTTTATAAATTGTTCTGGTTTGTAAATTGTTCTGGTTTGTAAAATGTACAGGTTTATAAATTGTTAAGGGTTATAAATTGTTCTGGTTAGTAAATTGTTCTGGTTAATAAATTGTTCTGGTTTGTAAAATGTTCTGGTTTCTCAGTTGGTCTAACTTATAAATTGTTCTGGTTAGTAAATTGTTCTGGTTTATAAATTGTTCTGCTCTGTAAATTGTTCTGGTTTGAAAATTGGACTTGTTTATGAATTGTTCTGGTCTGTTAATTGTTCTTGTGTATAAATTGTTCTGGTTTATAAATTGTTCTAGTTTGCAAATTGCTCTGGTTTGCAAATTGTTCTGGTTTGTAAAATGTTCAGGTTTGTAAATTGCTCTGTCTTATAAATTGTTCTTGTTTGTAAATTGCTCTGGTTTGCAAACTCGTCTGGTTTATAAATTGTTCTAGTTAGTAAATTGTGCTTGTTTGTAAATTGTTCTCGTTTGTAAATTGTTCCAGTTTGTAAATTGTTGTTGTTTATTAATTGTTCTGGTTTGTAAATTGTTCTGGTTTGTAAAATGTACAGGTTTACAAATTGTAAAGGGTTACAAATTGTTCTGGTTAGTAAATTGTTCTGGTTAATAAATTGTTCTCGTTTGTAAGATTTTCTGGTTTGTCAATCATACTAATTTATAAATTGTTCTGGTTAGTAAATTGTTCTGGTTTATAAAATGTTCTGGTTTGCAAATTGTTCTTGCTGGTAAATTTTTCACGTTTATAAATTGACGCAATTTATAAATTGGTTTGTAAACTGTGCTTGTTTGTCAATTGATCTGGTTTGTAAATTGTTCCAGTTTGTAAATTGTTCTTGTTTATAAATTGTTCTGGCTTGTAAATTGTTCTGGTTTGTAAAATGTACAGGTTTATAAATTGTTAAGGGTTATAAATTGTTCTGGTTAGTAAATTGTTCTGGTTAATAAATTGTTCTGGTTTGTAAAATGTTCTGGTTTGTCAATTGTTCTAATTTATAAATTGTTCTGGTTAGTAAATTGTTCTGGTGTATAAATCGTTGTGGTCTGTAAATTGTTCTGGTTTGAAAATTGGACTTGTTTATGAATTGTTCTGGTTTATAAATTATTCTATTTTGTAAATTATTCTGGTTTATAAATTGTTCTTGTTTGTAAATTGTTCTGGTTTGTAAATTGTTCTTGTTTGTAAATTGTTCTTGTGTATAAATTGTTCTGGTTTATAAATTGTTCTAGTTTGCAATTTGCTCTGGTTTGCAAATTGTTCTGGTTTATAAAATGTTCTGGTTTGCAAAATGTTCATGCTGGTAAATTTTTCACGTTTATAAATTGACGCATTTTATAAATTGGTTTGTAAACTGTGCTTGTTTGTAAATTGATCTGGTTTGTAAATTGTTCCAGTTTGTAAATTGTTCTTGTTTATAAATTGTTCTGGTTTGTAAATTGTTCTGGTTTGTAAAATGTACAGGTTTATAAATTGTTAAGGGTTATAAATTGTTCTGGTTAGTAAATTGTTCTGGTTTATAAATTGTTCTGCTCTGTAAATTGTTCTGGTTTGAAAATTGGACTGGTTTATGAATTGTTCTGGTTTGTTAATTGTTCTTGTGTATAAATTGTTCTGTCTTATAAATTGTTCTTGTATGTAAATTGCTCTGGTTTGCAAAATGTAAAGGTTTATAAATTATTAAGGGTTATAAATTGTTCTGGTTAGTAAATTGTTCTGGTTAATATTTTGTTCTGGTTTGTAAAATGTTCTGGTTTCTCAGTTGTTCTAATTTATAAATTGTTCTGGTTAGTAAATTGTTCTGGTTTATAAATTGTTCTGCTCTGTAAATTGTTCTGGTTTGAAAATTGGACTTGTTTATGAATTGTTCTGGTCTGTTAATTGTTCTTGTGTATAAATTGTTCTGGTTTATAAATTGTTCTAGTTTGCAAATTGCTCTGGTTTGCAAATTGTTCTGGTTTGTAAAATGTTCAGGTTTGTAAATTGCTCTGTCTTATAAATTGTTCTTGTTTGTAAATTGCTCTGGTTTGCAAACTCGTCTGGTTTATAAATTGTTCTGGTTAGTAAATTGTGCTTGTTTGTAAATTGTTCTCGTTTGTAAATTGTTCCAGTTTGTAAATTGTTCTTGTTTATAAATTGTTCTGGTTTGTAAATTGTTCTGGTTTGTAAAATGTACAGGTTTACAAATTGTAAAGGGTTATAAATTGTTCTGGTTAGTAAATTGTTCTGGTTAATAAATTGTTCTCGTTTGTAAAATGTTCTGGTTTGTCAATCGTACTAATTTATATATTGTTCTGGTTAGTAAATTGTTCTGGTTTATAAAATGTTCTGGTTTGCAAATTGTTCTTGCTGGTAAATTTTTCACGTTTATAAATTGACGCAATTTATAAATTGGTTTGTAAACTGTGCTTGTTTGTCAATTGATCTGGTTTGTAAATTGTTCCAGTTTGTAAATTGTTCTTGTTTATAAATTGTTCTGGCTTGTAAATTGTTCTGGTTTGTAAAATGTACAGGTTTATAAATTGTTAAGGGTTATAAATTGTTCTGGTTAGTAAATTGTTCTGGTTAATAAATTGTTCTGGTTTGTAAAATGTTCTGGTTTGTCAATTGTTCTAATTTATAAATTGTTCTGGTTAGTAAATTGTTCTGGTGTATAAATCGTTCTGGTCTGTAAATTGTTCTGGTTTGAAAATTGGACTTGTTTATGAATTGTTCTGGTTTATAAATTATTCTATTTTGTAAATTATTCTGGTTTATAAATTGTTCTTGTTTGTAAATTGTTCTGGTTTGTAAATTGTTCTTGTTTGTAAATTGTTCTTGTGTATAAATTGTTCTGGTTTATAAATTGTGCTAGTTTGCAATTTGCTCTGGTTTGCAAATTGTTCTGGTTTATAAAATGTTCTGGTTTGCAAAATGTTCATGCTGGTAAATTTTTCACGTTTATAAATTGACGCATTTTTTAAATTGGTTTGTAAACTGTGCTTGTTTGTAAATTGATCTGGTTTGTAAATTGTTCCAGTTTGTAAATTGTTCTTGTTTATAAATTGTTCTGGTTTGTAAATTGTTCTGGTTTGTAAAATGTACAGGTTTATAAATTGTTAAGGGTTATAAATTGTTCTGGTTAGTAAATTGTTCTGGTTTATAAATTGTTCTGCTCTGTAAATTGTTCTGGTTTGAAAATTGGACTGGTTTATGAATTGTTCTGGTTTGTTAATTGTTCTTGTGTATAAATTGTTCTGTCTTATAAATTGTTCTTGTATGTAAATTGCTCTGGTTTGCAAAATGTAAAGGTTTATAAATTATTAAGGGTTATAAATTGTTCTGGTTAGTAAATTGTTCTGGTTAATATTTTGTTCTGGTTTGTAAAATGTTCTGGTTTCTCAGTTGTTCTAATTTATAAATTGTTCTGGTTAGTAAATTGTTCTGGTTTATAAATTGTTCTGCTCTGTAAATTGTTCTGGTTTGAAAATTGGACTTGTTTATGAATTGTTCTGGTCTGTTAATTGTTCTTGTGTATAAATTGTTCTGGTTTATAAATTGTTCTAGTTTGCAAATTGCTCTGGTTTGCAAATTGTTCTGGTTTGTAAAATGTTCAGGTTTGTAAATTGCTCTGTCTTATAAATTGTTCTTGTTTGTAAATTGCTCTGGTTTGCAAACTCGTCTGGTTTATAAATTGTTCTGGTTAGTAAATTGTGCTTGTTTGTAAATTGTTCTCGTTTGTAAATTGTTCCAGTTTGTAAATTGTTCTTGTTTATAAATTGTTCTGGTTTGTAAATTGTTCTGGTTTGTAAAATGTACAGGTTTACAAATTGTAAAGGGTTATAAATTGTTCTGGTTAGTAAATTGTTCTGGTTAATAAATTGTTCTCGTTTGTAAAATGTTCTGGTTTGTCAATCGTACTAATTTATATATTGTTCTGGTTAGTAAATTGTTCTGGTTTATAAAATGTTCTGGTTTGCAAATTGTTCTTGCTGGTAAATTTTTCACGTTTATAAATTGACGCAATTTATAAATTGGTTTGTAAACTGTGCTTGTTTGTCAATTGATCTGGTTTGTAAATTGTTCCAGTTTGTAAATTGTTCTTGTTTATAAATTGTTCTGGTTTGTAAATTGTTCTGGTTTGTAAAATGTACAGGTTTACAAATTGTAAAGGGTTATAAATTGTTCTGGTTAGTAAATTGTTCTGGTTAATAAATTGTTCTCGTTTGTAAAATGTTCTGGTTTGTCAATCGTACTAATTTATATATTGTTCTGGTTAGTAAATTGTTCTGGTTTATAAAATGTTCTGGTTTGCAAATTGTTCTTGCTGGTAAATTTTTCACGTTTATAAATTGACGCAATTTATAAATTGGTTTGTAAACTGTGCTTGTTTGTCAATTGATCTGGTTTGTAAATTGTTCCAGTTTGTAAATTGTTCTTGTTTATAAATTGTTCTGGCTTGTAAATTGTTCTGGTTTGTAAAATGTACAGGTTTATAAATTGTTAAGGGTTATAAATTGTTCTGGTTAGTAAATTGTTCTGGTTAATAAATTGTTCTGGTTTGTAAAATGTTCTGGTTTGTCAATTGTTCTAATTTATAAATTGTTCTGGTTTATAAATCGTTCTGGTCTGTAAATTGTTCTGGTTTGAAAATTGGACTTGTTTATGAATTGTTCTGGTTTATAAATTATTCTATTTTGTAAATTATTCTGGTTTATAAATTGTTCTTGTTTGTAAATTGTTCTGGTTTGTAAATTGTTCTTGTTTGTAAATTGTTCTTGTGTATAAATTGTTCTGGTTTATAAATTGTTCTAGTTTGCAATTTGCTCTGGTTTGCAAATTGTTCTGGTTTATAAAATGTTCTGGTTTGCAAAATGTTCATGCTGGTAAATTTTTCACGTTTATAAATTGACGCATTTTATAAATTGGTTTGTAAACTGTGCTTGTTTGTAAATTGATCTGGTTTGTAAATTGTTCCAGTTTGTAAATTGTTCTTGTTGATAAATTGTTCTGGTTTGTAAATTGTTCTGGTTTGTAACATGTACAGGTTTATAAATTGTTAAGGGTTATAAATTGTTCTGGTTAGTAAATTGTTCTGGTTTATAAATTCTTCTGCTCTGTAAATTGTTCTGGTTTGAAAATTGGACTGGTTTATGAATTGTTCTGGTTTGTTAATTGTTCTTGTGTATAAATTGTTCTGTCTTATAAATTGTTCTTGTATGTAAATTGCTCTGGTTTGCAACATGTAAAGGTTTATAAATTATTAAGGGTTATAAATTGTTCTGGTTAATATTTTGTTCTGGTTTGTAAAATGTTCTGGTTTCTCAGTTGTTCTAATTTATAAATTGTTCTGGTTAGTAAATTGTTCTGGTTTATAAATTGTTCTGCTCTGTAAATTGTTCTGGTTTGAAAATTGGACTTGTTTATGAATTGTTCTGGTCTGTTAATTGTTCTTGTGTATAAATTGTTCTGGTTAGTAAATTGTTCTGGTTTATAAATTGTTCTGTTCTGCAAATTGTTCTGGTTTGAAAATTGGATTTGTTTATGAATTGTTCTTGGTTTGTTAATTGTTCTGGTTTATAAATTATTCTATTGTGTAAATTATTCTGGTTTATAAATTGTTCTTCTTTGTAAATTGTTCTGGTTTGTAAATTGTTCTTGTTTGTAAATTGTTCTTGTGTATAAATTGTTCTGGTTTATAAATTGTTCAAGTTTGCAAATTGCTCTGGTTTGCAAATTGTTCTGGTCTGTAAAATGTTCAGGTTTGTATATTGTTCCATCTTATAAATTGTTCTGGTTTGTAAATTGCTCTGGTTTGCAAACTCATCTGGTTTATTAATTGTTCTGGTCAGAAAATTGTTCTGGTTTATAAATTGTTCTGGTTTGTAAATAGTTCAGTTTTGTAAATTATTCTTGTTTGTAAGTTGTTCTGGTCTGTAAATTGGTCTGGTTTATTAATTGTACAGGTTTGTAAATTGTTCTGGTTTATGAATTGTTCTGGTTGGTAAATTGTTCTGGTTTAAAAATTATTCCGGATTGTAAATTGTCCTGGTTTGTTAATTGATCTGGTTTGTAAATTTTTCTGGTGTATAAAATGTTCTGGTTGGTAAATTGTTCTGGTTTATAAATTGTTCTGGTTTATAAATTGTTCTGGTTTGTAAATTGTTCTGGTTTGTAAAATGTACAGGTTTATAAATTGTTTTGGTTTATAAATTGTTCTGGTTTGTACAATGTTCTGGTTGGTAAATTGTCCTGTTTTAAAAATTGTTCTGGTTTGTAAATTGTTCTTTTTTATAAATTGATTTGGTTTTGTAAATTGTTCTGGTTTGTAAATTGGTCTGGTTTATAGATTCTTCTTGTTTCTAAATCATTCTGGTTCATAAATTGTTCTTGTTTGTAAATTGTTCAGGTTTGTAATTTGTTCTTGTTTGTAAATTGGTTGGTTTGTAAATTGTTCTGGTTTATAAATTGTTGTGGTTTATAAATTGTTCTGTTTTATAAATTGTTCTGGTTTATAAATTGTTATGGTTTATAAATTGTTCTGGATTGTAAATTGTTCTGTTTTATAAATTGTTCTGGTTTATAAATTGTTCTGTTTTATAAATTGTTCTGGTTTATAAATTGTTCTGGTTTGTAATTTGGTCTGGTTTATAATTTGTAATGGTATGTTATTTGTTCTGGTTTATAAATTGTTCTGGTTTATAAATTTTAATGGTTTATAAATTGTTCTGGTTTTTAAATTTTTCTGGTGTATAAAATGTTCTGAATGGTAAGTTGTTCTGGTTTATAAATTGTTCCAGATTGTAAATTGTCCTGGTTTGTTAATTGATCTGGTTTGTAAATTTTTCTGTTGTATTAAATGTTCTGTTTGGTAAATTGTTCTGGTTTATAAATTGTTCTGGTATATAAATTGTATTGGATTATAAATTGATCTGGTTAGTAAATTGTTCTGGTTTATAAAATGTTCTGGTTTGTAAATTGGTCTGGTTTATAAATTGTTCTGGTTAGTAAATTGTTCTGGTTTGTAAATTGTTCTGGTTGGTAAATTTGTCTGGTTTATAAATTGTTCTGTTTGGTAAATTGTTCTGGTTTGTAATTTGCTCTGGTTTCTAAATTGTTCAGGTTTATAAAAAGCTCTGGTTGGTAAATTGTTCTGGTTTTTAAATTGTTCTGGTTTATAAATTGATGTGGTTTGTAAATTGTTGTGGTTTATAAATTGATTTGGTCGGTAAATTTTTCTGGATGGAAAATTGCTCTGGTTTAAAAAGTGTTCTGGTTTGTAAATTGTTCTTGTTTATAAATTTTTCTGGTTTATAAAATGTTCTGGTTTGCAAAATGATCTTGCTGGTAAATTTTTCTCATTTATAAATTGACACAGTTTATAAATTGGTTTGTAAACTGTGCTTGTTTGTAAATTGATCTGGTTTGTAAATTGTTCCAGTTTGTAAATTGTTCTTGTTTATAAAATGTTCTGGTTTGTAAATTGTTCTGGTTTGTAAAATGTACAGGTTTATAAATTGTTAAGGGTTATAAATTGTTCTGGTTAGTAAATTGTTCTGGATAATAAATTGTTCTGGTTTGTAAAATGTTCTGTTTTGTCAGTTGTTCTAATTTATAAATTGTTCTGGTTAGTAAATTGTTCTGTTTTATAAATTTTTCTGGTCTGTAAATTGTTCTGGTTTGAAAATTGGACTGGTTTATAAATTGTTCTGGTTTGTTAATTGTTCTGGTTTATAAATTATTCTATTTTGTAAATTATTTTGGTTTATAAATTGTTCTTGTTTGTAAATTGTTCTGGTTTGTAAATTGTTCTGGTTTGTAAAATGTACAGGTTTATAAATTGTTTTGGTTTATAAATTGTTCAGGTTTGGAAAATGTTCTGGTTGGTAAATTGTCCTGTTTTATAAATTGTTCTGGTTTGTAAATTGTTCTTTTTTATAAATTGATCTGGTTTTGTAAATTGTTCTGGTTTGTAAATTGGTCTGGTTTATAAATTGTTCTGGTTTTTAAATTGTTCTGGTTTGTAATTTGTTCTGGTTTATAGATTCTTCTGGTTTCTAAATCATTCTGGTTCATAAATTGTTCTTGTTTGTAAATTGTTCTGGTTTGTAATTTGGTCTGGTTTATAAATTGTTCTGGTATGTAAATTGTTCTGGTTTATAAATTGTTCTGGGATATAAATTGTAATGGTTTATAAATTGTTCTGGTATATAAATTGTAATGGTTTATAAATTGTTCTGGTTTGTAAATTTTTCTGGTTTATAAAATGTTCTGATTGGTAAATTGTAATGGTTTATAAATTGTTCTGGTATATAAATTGCATTGGATTATAAATTGATCTGGTTGTAAATTGTTCTGGTTTATAAAATGTTCAGGTTTGTAAATTGGTCTGGTTTATAAATTGTTCTGGTTAGTAAATTGTTCTGGTTTATAAACTGTTCTGGTTGGTAAATTTTTCTGGTTTATAAATTGTTCTGTCTGGTAAATTGTTCTGGTTTGTAAATTGCTCTGGTTTCTAAATTGTTCAGGTTTATAAAAAGTTCTGGTTGGTAAATTGTTCTGGTTTTTAAATTGTTCTGGTTTATAAATTGACGTGGTTTGTAAATTGTTGTGGTTTATAAATTGATTTGGTTGGTAAATTATTCTGGATGGAAAATTGCTCTGGTTTAAAAAGTGTTCTGGTTTGTAAATTGTTCTCGTTTATAAATTTTTCTGGTTTATAAAATGTTCTGGTTTGCAAAATGTACAGGTTTATAAATTGTTCTGTTTTATAAATTGTTCTGGTTAGTAAATTATTCTGGTTTATAAATTGTTCTGGTCTGTAAATTGTTCCGGTTTGACAATTGGACTGGTTTATGAATTGTTCTGGTTTGTTAATTGTTCTGGTTTATAAATTATTCTATTTTGTAAATTATTCTGGTTTATAAATTGTTCTTGTTTGTAAATTGTTCTTGTTTGCAAATTGTTCTTTTTTGTAAATTTTTCGTGTGTATAAGTTGTTCTGGTTTGCAAACTCGTCTGGTTTATTAATTGTTCTGGTTAGTAAATTGTTCTCATTTATAAATTGTTCTGGTTTGTAAATTGTGCTATTTTGTAAATTGCTCTGGTTTGTAAATTGTTCTGGTTTGTAAAATGTACAGGTTTATAAATTGTTCTGGTTTATAAATTGTTCTGGTTAGTAAATTGTTCTGGTTTATAAATTGTTCTGGTCTGTAAATTGTTCTGGTTTGAAAATTGGATTGGTTTATGAATTGTTCTGGTTTGTTAATTTTCCTTTTTTATAAATTATTCTATTTTGTAAATTATTCTGGTTTATAAATTGTTCTTGTTTGTAAATTGTTCTGGTTTGTAAATTGTTCTTGTTTGTAAATTGTTCTTGTGTATAAATTGTTCTGGTTTATAAATTGTTCTAGTTTGCAAATTGCTCTGGTTTGCAAATTGTTCTGGTTTATTAATTGTTCTGGTTAGTAAATTGTTCTGGTTTGTAACTTGCTCTGGTTTGTAATTTGATCTGTTTTTTAAATTGTTCTGGATTATAAATTGTTCTGGTTTGTAAATTGTTCTGGTTTGTAAAATGTACAGATGTATCAATTGTTTTGGTTTATAAATTGTTCTGGTTTGTAATTTTGTTCTTGTTTGTAAATCGGTTGGTTTGTAAATTGTTCTGGTGTATAAATTGTTGTGGTTTATAAATTGTTCTGTTTTATTAATTGTTCTGGTTTATGCATTGTTCTGGTTTATAAATTGTTCTGGTTTATAAATTGTTCTGGTTTATAAATTGTTCTGGTATGTAAATTGTTCTGGTTTATAAATTGTTCTGCGATATAAATTGTAATGGTTTATAAATTGTTCCGGTATATAAATTGTAATGGTTTATAAATTGTTCTGGTTTGTAAATTTTTCTGGTTTATAAATTGTTCTTGTTTTTAAATTGCTCTGGTTTGCAAACTTGTCTGGTTTATTAATTGTTCTGGTTAGTAAATTGTTCTGGTTTGTCATTTTCTCTGGTTTGTAATTTGAGCTGTTTTTTAAATTGTTCTGGATTATAAATTGTTCTGGTTTCTAAATTGTTCTGGTTTGTAAAATGTACAGGTTTATAAATTGTTTTGGTTTATAAATTGTTCTGGTTTGTAAAATGTTCTGGTTGGTAAATTGTCCTGTTTTAAAAATTGTTCTGGTTTGTAAATTGTTCTTTTTTATAAATTGATCTGGTTTTGTAAATTGTTCTGGTTTGTAAATTGGTCTGGTTTATAGATTCTTCTGGTTTCTAAATCATTCTGGTTCATAAATTGTTCTTGTTTGTAAATTGTTCTGGTTTGTAATTTGTTCTTGTTTGTAAATTGGTTGGTTTGTAAATTATTGTGGTTTATAAATTGTTGTGGTTTATAAATTGTTCTGTTTTATAAATTGTTCTGGTTTATAAATTGTTCTGGTTTATAAATTGTTCTGGTTTGTCAATTGTTCTGTTTTATAAATTGTTCTGGTTTATAAATTGTTCTGGTATATAAATTGTTCTGGTTTATAAATTGTTCTGGTTTGTAATTTGGTCTGGTTTATAAATTGTTCTGGTATGTAAATTGTTCTGGTTTATAAATTGTTCAGGTATATAAATTCTAATGGTTTATAAATTGTTCTTGTTTTTAAATGTTTCTGGTGTATAAAATGTTCTGATTGGTAATTTGTTCTGGTTTATAAATTGTTCCGGATTGTAAATTGTCTTGGTTTGTTAATTGATCTGGTTTGTAAATTTTTCTGGTCTATAAAATGTTCTGGTTGGTAAATTGTTCTGGTTTATAAATTGTTCTGGTTTATAAATTGTTCTGGTTTGTAAATTGTTCTGTTTTATAAATTGTTCTGGTTTATAAATTGTTCTGGTTTATAAATTGTTCTGGTTTATAAATTGTTCCGGTTTGTAATTTGTTCTTGTTTGTAAATCGGTTGGTTTGTAAATTGTTCTGGTTTATAAATTGTGGTTTATAAATTGTTCTGGTTTATAAATTGTTCTGGTATATAAATTGTTCTGGTTTATAAATTGTTCTGGTTTATAAATTGTTCTGGTTTGTAAATTGTACTGTTTTATAAATTGTTCTGGTTTATAAATTTTTCTGTTTTATAAATTGTTCTGGTTTATAAATTGTTCTGTTTTATAAATTGTTCTGCTTTATAAATTGTTCTGGTTTATAAATTGTTCTGGTTTATAAATTGTTCTGGTTTGTCAATTGTTCTGTTTTATAATTTGTTCTGGTTTATAAATTGTTCTGTTTTATAAATTGTTCAGGTTTATAAATTGTTCTGGTTTATAAATTCTTCTGGTATATAAATTGTTCTGCTTTATACATTGTTCTGGTTTATAAATTGTTCTGGTTTATAAGTTGTTCTGGTTTGTCAATTGTTCTGTTTTATAAATTTTTCTTTTTTGTAAATTTTTCTGGTTTATAAATTGTTCTGGTTTTTAAATTGCTCTGGTTTGCAAACTTGTCTGGTTTATTAATTGTTCTGGTTAGTAAATTTTTCTGGTTTGTCATTTGCTCTGGTTTGTAATTTGAGCTGTTTTTTAAATTGTTCTTGATTATAAATTGTTCTGGTTTGTAAATTGTTCTGTTTTATAAATTGTTCTGGTTTATAAATTGTTCTGGTTTGTAAAATGTTCTGGTTGGTAAATTGTCCTGTTTTAAAAATTGTTCTGGTTTGTAAATTGTTATTTTTTATAAATTGATCTGGTTTTGTAAATTGTTCTGGTTTGTAAATTGGTCTGGTTTATAGATTCTTCTGGTTTCTAAATCATTCTGGTTCATAAATTGTTCTTGTTTGTAAATTGTTCTGGTTTGTAATTTGTTCTTTTTTGTAAATCGGTTGGTTTGTAAATTGTTGTGGTTTATAAATTGTTGTGGTTTATAAATTGTTCTGGTTTATAAATTGTTCTGGTATATAAATTGTTCTGGTTTATAAATTGTTCTGGTTTATAAATTGTTCTGGTTTGTAAATTGTACTGTTTTATAAATTGTTCTGGTTTATAAATTGTTCTGGTTTATAAATTGTTCTGGTTTGTAATTTGGTCTGGTTTATAAATTGTTCTGGTATGTAAATTGTTCTGGTTTATAAATTGTTCTGGTATATAAATTCTAATGGTTTATAAATTGTTCTTGTTTTTAAATTTTTCTGTTGTATAAAATGTTCTGATTGGTAATTTGTTCTGGTTTATAAATTGTTCCGGATTGTAAATTGTCCTGGTTTGTTAATTGATCTAGTTTGTAAATTTTTCGGGTGTATAAAATGTTCTGGTTGGTAAATTGTTCTGGTTTATAAATTGTTCTGGTTTATAAATTGTTCTGGTTTGTAAATTGTTCTGGTTTGTAAAATGTACAGGTTTATACATTGTTTTGGTTTATAAATTGTTCTGGTTTGTAAAATGTTCTGGTTTTGTAAATTGTCCTGTTTTAAAAATTGTTCTGGTTTGTAAATTGTTCTTTTTTTATAAATTGATCTGGTTTTGTAAATTGTTCTGGTTTGTAAATTTTTCTGGTTTATAGATTCTTCTGGTTTCTAAATCATTCTGGTTCAAAAATTGTTGTTGTTTGTATATTGTTCTGGTTTGTAATTTGGTCTGGTTTGTAAATTGCTTGGTTTGTAAATTGTTCTGGTTTATAAATTGTTGTGGTTTATAAATTGTTCTTTTTTATAAATTGTTCTGTTTTATAAATTGTTCTGGTTTATAAATTGTTCTGGTTTATAAATTCTTCTGTTTTATAAATTGTTCTGGTTTATAAATTGTTCTGGTTTATAAATTGTTCTGGTTTATAAATTGTTCTGGTTTGTAATTTGGTCTGGTTTATAAATTGTTATGGTATGTTAATTGTTCTGGTTTATAAATTGTTCTGGTATATAAAATCTAATGGTTTATAAATTGTTCTGGTTTTTAAATTTTTCTGGTGTATAAAATGTTCTGATTGGTAATTTGTTCTGGTTTATAAATTGTTCCGGATTGTAAATTGTCCTGGTTTGTTAATTGATCTGGTTTGTAAATTTTTCTGTTGTATTAAATGTTCTGTTTGGTAAATTGTTCTGGTTTATAAATTGTTCTGGTATATAAATTGTATTGGATTAAAAATTGATCTGGTTAGTAAATTGTTCTGGTTTATAAAATGTTCTGGTTTGTAAATTGGTCTGGTTTATAAATTGTTCTGGTTAGTAAATTGTTCTGGTTTGTAAATTGTTCTGGTTGGTAAATTTGTCTGGTTTATAAATTGTTCTGTTTGGTAAATTGTTCTGGTTTGTAATTTGCTCTGGTTTCTAAATTGTTCAGGTTTATAAAAAGTTCTGGTTGGTAAATTGTTCTGGTTTTTAAATTGTTCTGGTATATAAATTGTATTGGAATATAAGTTGATCTGCTTGTAAATTGTTCTGGTTTATAAATTGTTCTGGTTAGTAAATTGTTCTGGTTTATAAACTGTTCTGGTTGGTAAATTTTTCTGGTTTATAAATTGTTTTGTCTGGTAAATTGTTCTGGTTTGTAAATTGCTCTGGTTTCTAAATTGTTCAGGTTTATAAAAAGTTCTGGTTGGTAAATTGTCCTGGTTTTTAAATTGTTCTGGTTTATAAATTGACGTGGTTTGTAAATTGTTGTGGTTTATAAATTGATTTGGTTGGTAAATTTTTCTGGATGGAAAATTGCTCTGGTTTAAAAAGTGTTCTGGTTTGTAAATTGTTCTCGTTTATAAATTTTTCTGGTTTGTAAAATGTTCTGGTTTGCAAAATGTTCTTGCTGGTAAATTTTTCTCATTTATAAATTGACCCAGTTTATAAATTGGTTTGTAAACTGTGCTTGTTTGTGAATTGATCTGGTTTGCAAATTGTTCCAGTTCATAAATTGTTCTTGCTTATAAATTGTTCTGGTTTGTAAATTGTTCTGGTTTGTAAAATGTACAGGTTTATAAATTGTTCTGTTTTATAAATTGTTCTGGTTAGTAAATTGTTCTGGTTTATAAATTCTTCTGGTCTGTAAATTGTTCTGGTTTGAAAATTGGACTAGTTTATGAATTGTTCTGGTTTGTTAATTGTTCTGGTTTATAAATTATTCTATTTTGTAAATTATTCTGGTTTATAAATTGTTTTTGTTTGTAAATTGTTCTGGTTTGCAAATTGTTCTTGTTTTTAAATTGTTCGTGTGTATAAATTGTTCTGGTTTGCAAACTCGTCTGGTTTATTAATTGTTCTGGTTAGTAAATTGTTCTCGTTTATAAATTGTTCTGGTTTGTAAATTGTTCTATTTTGTAAATTGCTCTGGTTTGTAAATTGTTCTGGTTTGTAAAATGTACAGGTTTATAAATTGTTAAGGGTTATAAATTGTTCTGGTTAGTAAATTGTTCTGGATAATAAATTGTTCTGTTTTGTAAAATGTTCTGGTTTGTCAATTGTTCTGGTTTACAAATTGTTCTGGTTAGTAAATTGTTCTGGATTATAAATTGTTCTGGTCTGTAAATTGTTCTGGTCTGAAAATTGGATTGGTTTATGAATTGTTCTGGTTTGTTAATTGTTCTGGTTTTTAAATTATTCTATTTTGTAAATTATTCTGGTTTATAAATTGTTCTTGTTTGTAAATTGTTCTGGTTTGTAAATTGTTCTTGTTTGTAAATTGTTCTTGTGTATAAATTGTTCTGGTTTATAAATTGTTCTAGTTTGCAAATTGCTCTGGTTTGCAAATTGTTCTGGTTTGTAAAATGTTCAGGTTTGTAAATTGTTCTGTCTTATAAATTGTTCTGGTTTTTAAATTGCTCTGGTTTGCAAACTTGTCTGGTTTATTAATTGTTCTGGTTAGTAAATTGTTCTGGTTTGTAACTTGCTCTGGTTTGTAATTTGATCTGTTTATTAAATTGTTCTGGATTATAAATTGTTCTGGTTTGTAAATTGTTCTGGTTTGTAAAATGTACAGGTTTATAAATTGTTTTGGTTTATAAATTGTTCTGATTTGTAAAATGTTCTGGTTGGTAAATTGTCCTGTTTTAAAAATTGTTCTGGTTTGTAAATTGTTCTTTTTTATAAACTAATCTGGTTTTGTAAATTGTTCTGGTTTGTAAATTAGTCTGGTTTATAGATTCTTCTGGTTTCTAAATCATTCTGGTTCAAAAATTGTTCTTGTTTGTAAATTGTTCTGGTTTGTAATTTGTTCTTGTTTGTAAATCGGTTGGTTTGTAAATTGTTGTGGTTTATAAATTGTTGTGGTTTATAAATTGTTCTGTTTTATAAATTGTTCTGTTTTATAAATTGTTCTGGTTTATAAATTGTTCTGGTTTATAAATTGTTCTGGTTTGTAAATTGTACTGTTTTAAAAATTGTTCTGGTTTATAAATTGTTCTGTTTTATAAATTGTTCTGGTTTATAAATTGTTCTGGTTTATAAATTGTTCTGGTTTGTAATTTGGTCTGGTTTATAAATTGTTTTGGCATGTAAATTGTTCTGGTTTATAAATTGTTCTGGTATATAAATTCTAATGGTTTATAAATTGTTCTGGTTTTTAAATTTTTCTGGTGTATAAAATGTTCTGATTGGTAATTTGTTCTGGTTTATAAATTGTTCTGGATTGTAAATTGTCCTGGTTTGTTAATTGATCTGGTTTGTAAATTTTTCTGGTGTATAAAATGTTCTGGTTGGTAAATTGTTCTGGTTTATAAATTGTTCTGGTTTATAAATTGTTCTGGTTTGTAAATTGTTCTGGTTTGTAAAATGTACAGGTTTATAAATTGTTCTTTTTTGTAAAATGTTCTGGTTGGTAAATTGTCCTGTTTTAAAAATTGTTCTGGTTTGTAAATTGTTCTTTTTTATAAATTGATCTGGTTTTGTAAATTGTTCTGGTTTGTAAATTGGTCTGGTTTATAGATTCTTCTGGTTTCTAAATCATTCTGGTTCATAAATTGTTCTTGTTTGTAAATTGTTCAGGTTTGTAATTTGTTCTTGTTTGTAAATTGGTTGGTTTGTAAATTGTTCTGGTTTATAAATTGTTGTGGTTTATAAATTGTGGTTTATAAATTGTTCTGGTATGTAAATTGTTCTGGTTTATAAAATGTTCTTGTTGGTAAATTGTGCTGGTATGTAAATTGTTCTGGTTTGTTAATTGATCTGGTTTGTAAATTGTTCTGTTGTATAAAATGCTCTGGTTGGTAAATTGTTCTGGTTTATAAACTATTCTGGTTTATAAATTGACGTGGTTTGTAAATTGTTCTGGTTTATAAATTGATTTGGTTTGTAAATTTTTCTGGTTGGAAAATTGCTCTGGTTTAAAAAGTGTTCTGGATTGTAAATTGTTCTCATTTATAAATTTTTCTGGTGTATAAATTATTCTGGTTTGCAAATTGTTCTGGCTGGGAAATTTTTCCTGTTTATAAATTGACACGGTTTGTAAATTATTCTGGTTTGTAAACTGTGCTTGTTTGTAAATTGTTCTGGTTTGTAAATTGTTCCAGTTTGTAAATTGTTCTTGTTTATAAATTGTTCTGGCTTGTAAATTGTTCTGGTTTGTAAAATGTACAGGTTTATAAATTGTTAAGGGTTATGAAGTGTTCTGGTTAATAAATTGTTCTGGTTTGTAAAATGTTCTGGTTTGTCAATTGTTCTGTTTTATAAATTGTTCTGGTTAGTAAATTCTTCAGGTTTATAAATTGTTCTGGTCTGTAAATTGTTCTGGTTTGAAAATTGTTCTGGTTTATGAATTGTTCTGTTTTGTTAATTGTTCTGGTTTATAAATTATTCTATTTTGTAAATTATTCTGGTTTATAAATTGTTCTGGTTTGTAAATTGTTCTGGTTTGTAACTTGTTCTTGTTTGTAAATTGTTCTTGTGTATAAATTGTTCTGGTTTATAAATTGTTCTGGTTTGTAAAATGTACAGGTTTATAAATTGTTAAGCGTTATAACTTGCTCTGGTTATAAATTGCTCTGGTTAATAAATTGTTCTGGTTTGTAAAATGTTCTGTTTTGTCAATTGTTCTAATTTATAAATTGTTCTGGTTAGTAAATTGTTCTGGTTTATAAATTGTTCTGCTCTGTAAATTGTTCTGGTTTGAAAATTGGACTGGTTTATGAATTGTTCTGGTTTGTTAATTGTTCTGGTTTATAAATTATTCTATTTTGTAAATTATTCTGGTTTATAAATTGTTCTTGTTTGTAAATTGTTCTGGTTTGTAAATTGTTCTGGTTTGTAAAATGTACAGGTTTATAAATTGTTTTGGTTTATAAATTGTTCTGGTTTGGAAAATGTTCTGGTTGGTAAATTGTCCTGTTTTATAAATTGTTCTGGTTTGTAAATTGGTCTGGTTTATAAATTTTTCTGGTTTGTAAATTGGTCTGGTTTTTAAATTGTTCTGGTTTATAGATTCTTCTGGTTTCTAAATCATTCTGGTTCATAAATTGTTCTTGTTTGTAAATTGTTCTGGTTTGTAATTTGTTCTTGTTTGTAAATCGGTTGGTTTGTAAATTATTCTGGTGTATAAATTGTTGTGGTTTATAAATTGTTCTGTTTTATAAATTGTTCTGGTTTATAAATTGTTCTGGTTTATAAATTGTTCTGGTTTATAAATTGTTCTGGTTTATGCATTGTTCTGGTTTATAAATTGTTCTGGTTTATAAATTTTTCTGGTTTATAAATTGTTCTGGTTTGTAATTTGGTCTGGTCTATAAATTGTTCTGGTATGTAAATTGTTCTGGTTTAAAATTGTTCTGGGATATAAATTGTAATGGTTTATAAATTGTTCTGGTATGTAAATTGTATTGGATTATAAATTGATCTGGTTGTAAATTGTTCTGGTTTATAAAATGTTCAAGTTTGTAAATTGGTCTGGTTTATAAATTGTTCTGGTTAGTAAATTATTCTGGTTTATAAACTGTTCTGGTTGGTAAATTTTTCTGGTTTATAAATTGTTCTGTCTGGTAAATTGTTCTGGTTTGTAAATTGCTCTGGTTTCTAAATTGTTCAGGTTTATAAAAAGTTCTGGTTGGTAAATTGTTCTGGTTTTTAAATTGTTCTGGTTTATAAATTGACGTGGTTTGTAAATTGTTGTGGTTTATAAATTGATTTGGTTGGTAAATTTTTCTGGGTGGAAAATTGCTCTGGTTTAAAAAGTGTTCTGGTTTGTAAATTGTTCTCGTTTATAAATTTTTCTGGTTTATAAAATGTTCTGGTTTGCAAAATGTTCTTGCTGGTAAATTTTTCTCGTTTATAAATTGACGCAGTTTATAAATTGGTTTGTAAACTGTGCTTGTTTGTAAATTGATCTGGTTTGCAAATTGTTCCAGTTCATAAATTGTTCTTGTTTATAAATTGTTCTGGTTTGTAAATTGTTCTGGTTTGTAAAATGTACAGGTTTATAAATTGTTCTGTTTTATAACTTGTTCTGGTTAGTAAATTATTCTGGTTTATAAATTGTTCTGGTCTGTAAATTGTTCTGGTTTGAAAATTGTACTGGTTTATGAATTGTTCTGGTTTGTTAATTGTTCTGGTTTGTAAATTGCTCTGGTTTCTAAATTGTTCAGGTTTATAAAAGGTTCTGGTTGGTAAATTGTTCTGGTTTTTAAATTGTTCTGGTTTATAAATTGACGTGCTTTGTAAATTGTTGTGGTTTATAAATTGATTTGGTTGGTAAATTTTTCTGGGTGGAAAATTGCTCTGGTTTAAAAAGTGTTCTGGTTTGTAAATTGTTCTCGTTTATAAATTTTTCTGGTTTATAAAATGTTCTGGTTTGCAAAATGTTCTTGCTGGTAAATTTTTCTCGTTTATAAATTGACACAATTTATAAATTGGTTTGTAAACTGTGCTTGTTTGTGAATTGATCTGGTTTGCAAATTGTTCCAGTTCATAAATTGTTCTTGCTTATAAATTGTTCTGGTTTGTAAATTGTTCTGGTTTGTAAAATGTACAGGTTTATAAATTGTTCTGTTTTATAAATTGTTCTGGTTAGTAAATTGTTCTGGTTTATAAATTCTTCTGGTCTGTAAATTGTTCTGGTTTGAAAATTGGACTAGTTTATGAATTGTTCTGGTTTGTTAATTGTTCTGGTTTATAAATTATTCTATTTTGTAAATTATTCTGGTTTATAAATTGTTTTTGTTTGTAAATTGTTCTGGTTTGCAAATTGTTCTTGTTTTTAAATTGTTCGTGTGTATAAATTGTTCTGGTTTGCAAACTCGTCTGGTTTATTAATTGTTCTGGTTAGTAAATTGTTCTCGTTTATAAATTGTTCTGGTTTGTAAATTGTTCTATTTTGTAAATTGCTCTGGTTTGTAAATTGTTCTGGTTTGTAAAATGTACAGGTTTATAAATTGTTAAGGGTTATAAATTGTTCTGGTTAGTAAATTGTTCTGGATAATAAATTGTTCTGTTTTGTAAAATGTTCTGGTTTGTCAATTGTTCTGGTTTACAAATTGTTCTGGTTAGTAAATTGTTCTGGATTATAAATTGTTCTGGTCTGTAAATTGTTCTGGTCTGAAAATTGGATTGGTTTATGAATTGTTCTGGTTTGTTAATTGTTCTGGTTTTTAAATTATTCTATTTTGTAAATTATTCTGGTTTATAAATTGTTCTTGTTTGTAAATTGTTCTGGTTTGTAAATTGTTCTTGTTTGTAAATTGTTCTTGTGTATAAATTGTTCTGGTTTATAAATTGTTCTAGTTTGCAAATTGCTCTGGTTTGCAAATTGTTCTGGTTTGTAAAATGTTCAGGTTTGTAAATTGTTCTGTCTTATAAATTGTTCTGGTTTTTAAATTGCTCTGGTTTGCAAACTTGTCTGGTTTATTAATTGTTCTGGTTAGTAAATTGTTCTGGTTTGTAACTTGCTCTGGTTTGTAATTTGATCTGTTTATTAAATTGTTCTGGATTATAAATTGTTCTGGTTTGTAAATTGTTCTGGTTTGTAAAATGTACAGGTTTATAAATTGTTTTGGTTTATAAATTGTTCTGATTTGTAAAATGTTCTGGTTGGTAAATTGTCCTGTTTTAAAAATTGTTCTGGTTTGTAAATTGTTCTTTTTTATAAACTAATCTGGTTTTGTAAATTGTTCTGGTTTGTAAATTAGTCTGGTTTATAGATTCTTCTGGTTTCTAAATCATTCTGGTTCAAAAATTGTTCTTGTTTGTAAATTGTTCTGGTTTGTAATTTGTTCTTGTTTGTAAATCGGTTGGTTTGTAAATTGTTGTGGTTTATAAATTGTTGTGGTTTATAAATTGTTCTGTTTTATAAATTGTTCTGTTTTATAAATTGTTCTGGTTTATAAATTGTTCTGGTTTATAAATTGTTCTGGTTTGTAAATTGTACTGTTTTATAAATTGTTCTGGTTTATAAATTGTTCTGTTTTATAAATTGTTCTGGTTTATAAATTGTTCTGGTTTATAAATTGTTCTGGTTTGTAATTTGGTCTGGTTTATAAATTGTTTTGGCATGTAAATTGTTCTGGTTTATAAATTGTTCTGGTATATAAATTCTAATGGTTTATAAATTGTTCTGGTTTTTAAATTTTTCTGGTGTATAAAATGTTCTGATTGGTAATTTGTTCTGGTTTATAAATTGTTCTGGATTGTAAATTGTCCTGGTTTGTTAATTGATCTGGTTTGTAAATTTTTCTGGTGTATAAAATGTTCTGGTTGGTAAATTGTTCTGGTTTATAAATTGTTCTGGTTTATAAATTGTTCTGGTTTGTAAATTGTTCTGGTTTGTAAAATGTACAGGTTTATAAATTGTTCTGGTTTGTAAAATGTTCTGGTTGGTAAATTGTCCTGTTTTAAAAATTGTTCTGGTTTGTAAATTGTTCTTTTTTATAAATTGATCTGGTTTTGTAAATTGTTCTGGTTTGTAAATTGGTCTGGTTTATAGATTCTTCTGGTTTCTAAATCATTCTGGTTCATAAATTGTTCTTGTTTGTAAATTGTTCAGGTTTGTAATTTGTTCTTGTTTGTAAATTGGTTGGTTTGTAAATTGTTCTGGTTTATAAATTGTTGTGGTTTATAAATTGTGGTTTATAAATTGTTCTGGTATGTAAATTGTTCTGGTTTATAAAATGTTCTTGTTGGTAAATTGTGCTGGTATGTAAATTGTTCTGGTTTGTTAATTGATCTGGTTTGTAAATTGTTCTGTTGTATAAAATGCTCTGGTTGGTAAATTGTTCTGGTTTATAAACTATTCTGGTTTATAAATTGACGTGGTTTGTAAATTGTTCTGGTTTATAAATTGATTTGGTTTGTAAATTTTTCTGGTTGGAAAATTGCTCTGGTTTAAAAAGTGTTCTGGATTGTAAATTGTTCTCATTTATAAATTTTTCTGGTGTATAAATTATTCTGGTTTGCAAATTGTTCTGGCTGGGAAATTTTTCCTGTTTATAAATTGACACGGTTTGTAAATTGTTCTGGTTTGTAAACTGTGCTTGTTTGTAAATTGTTCTGGTTTGTAAATTGTTCCAGTTTGTAAATTGTTCTTGTTTATAAATTGTTCTGGCTTGTAAATTGTTCTGGTTTGTAAAATGTACAGGTTTATAAATTGTTAAGGGTTATGAAGTGTTCTGGTTAATAAATTGTTCTGGTTTGTAAAATGTTCTGGTTTGTCAATTGTTCTGTTTTATAAATTGTTCTGGTTAGTAAATTCTTCAGGTTTATAAATTGTTCTGGTCTGTAAATTGTTCTGGTTTGAAAATTGTTCTGGTTTATGAATTGTTCTGTTTTGTTAATTGTTCTGGTTTATAAATTATTCTATTTTGTAAATTATTCTGGTTTATAAATTGTTCTGGTTTGTAAATTGTTCTGGTTTGTAACTTGTTCTTGTTTGTAAATTGTTCTTGTGTATAAATTGTTCTGGTTTATAAATTGTTCTAGTTTGCAAATTGCTCTGGTTTGCAAATTGTTCTGGTTTGTAAAATATTCAGGTTTGTCTATTGTTCTGTCTTTTAAATTGTTCTGGTTTGTAAATTGCTCTGGTTTGCAAACTCGTTTGGTTTATTACTTGTTCTGGTCAGTAAATTGTTCTGGTTTATAAATTGTTCTGGTTTGTAAATAGTTCTGTTTTGTAAATTGTTCTAGTTTGTAAGTTGTTCTTTTCTGTAAATTGGTCTGGTTTATTAATTGTACTGGTTTGTAAATTGTTCTGGTTTATGAATTGTTCTGGTTGGTAAATTGTTCTGGTTTAATAATTATTCTGGTTTATAAATTATTCTGGTTTGTGAATTGTTCTGACTGGAAAATTGGGCTCGTTTTTAAATTGACGTGGTTTATAAATTGTTCAGGTTTGTAATTGTGCTGTTTTGTAAATTGCTCGGGTTTGTAAATTGTTCTGGTTTGTAAATTGTTCTGGATTATAAATTGTTCTCGTTTTTAAATTGTTCTGGTTTGTAAAACGTACAGGTTTATAAATTGTTAAGGGTTATAAATTGTTCTGGTTTATAAATTGTTCTGGTTTGTAAAATGTTCTGGTTTGTAAATTGTTCTGTTTTATAAATTGTTCTGGATTGTAAATTGCTCTGTTTTGCAAATTGTTCTGGTGCATAAAATGTTCTGCTTGGTAATTTGTCCTGTTTTATAAATTGTTCTGGTTTGTAAATTGTTCTGGATTATAAATTGTTCTCGTTTTTAAATTGTTCTGGTTTGTAAAATGTACAGGTTTATAAATTGTTAAGGGTTATAAATTGTTCTGGTTTATAAATTGTTCTGGTTTGTAAAATGTTCTGGTTTATAAATTGTTCTGTTTTATAAATTGTTCTGGATTGTAAATTGCTCTGTTTTGCAAATTGTTCTGGTGCATAAAATGTTCTGCTTGGTAATTTGTCCTGTTTTATAAATTGTTCTGGTTTGTAAATTGTTCTTTTTTATAAATTGTTCTGGTTTTTAAATTGTTCTGGTTTATAGATTCTTCTGGTTTCTAAATCATTCTGGTTCATAAATTGTTCTTGTTTGTAAATTGTTCTGGTTTGTAATTTGTTCTTGTTTGTAAATTGCTTGGTTTGTAAATTGTTCTGGTTTATAAATTGTTGTGGTTTATAAATTGTTCTTTTTTATAAATTGTTCTGTTTTATAAATTGTTCTGTCTTATAAATTGTTCTGGTTTATAAATTGTTCTGGTTTATATATTGTTCTGGTTTGTAATTTGGTCTGGTTTATAAATTGTTCTGGTATGTAAATTGTTCTGGTTTATAAATTGTTCTGGTATATAAATTGTAATGGTTTATAAATTGTTCTGGATTGTAAATTGTACTGTTTTGTAAATTGCTCTGGTTTGTAAATTGTTCTGGTTTGTAAATTGTTCTTGTTTATAAATTGTTCTGGTTTGTAAATTGTTCTGGATTGTAAATTGCTCTGTTTTGCAAATTGTTCTGGTGTATAAAATGTTCTGGTTGGTAAATTGTCCTGTTTTATAAATTGTTCTGATTTGTAAACTGTTCTGGTTTGTAACATGTACAGGTTTGTCAATTGTTCTGTTTTATAAAATGTTCTGGTTGGTAATTTGTTCAGTTTATAACTTGTTCCGGCGTGTAAATTGTTCTGGTTTGTAAATTGCTCTGGTTTGTAAATTTTTCTGGTGTATAAAATGTTCTGGTTGATGAATTGTTTTGTTTTATAACTTGTTCTGGTTTGTAAATTGTTCAGTTTGATAAATTGTTCTGGTTAGTAAATTGTTCTGGTTTGTAAATTGTACTTTTTTATGAATTGTTCTGGTTTGGAAATTGTTGTGGCTTATAAAATATTTTGGTTGATATGTTCTTATTGCTTATAAATTGTTTTGGTTGGTAAATTGTTCTGGTTAATAGATACTACTGGTTTCTAAATTATTCTGGTTCATAAATTGTTCTGGTTAATAGATACTTCTGGTTTCTAAATTATTCTGGTTCATAAATTGTTCTTGTTTGTAAATTGTTCTGGTTTGTAAATTGTTCTTGTTTGTTAATTGTTCTTGTGTATAAATTGTTCTGGTTTATAAATTGATCCAGTTTGCAAATTGCTCTGATTTGCAAATTGTTCCGGTGTCTAAATTGTTCTGGTTTCTTAATCGTTTGGTTTGTAAATTGTTCTGGTTTATAAATTGTTCTGGTTTATAAATTGTTCTTGTTTGTAATTTAGTCTGATATATAAATTGTAAAGTTTTATAAATTTTTCTGGTTTGTAAATTGTTTTGGTTTTTAAAATGTTCTGGTTGGTAAATTGTTCTGGTTTATAAATTGTTCTGGTTAGTAGGTTTTTCTGGTTTATAAACTGTTATGATTGGTAAATTTTTCTGGTTTATAATTTGATCAGGTGTATAAATTGTATTGGTTTATAAATTGTTCTGGTTAGTAATTTTTTCTGGTATATAAAATGTTCAGGTTGGTAAATTGTTCTGCTTTATAAATTGCTCTGGTTTGTAAATTGTTCTGGTTTTTAAATTGATGTGGTTTGTAAATTGTTTTGGTTTGTAAATTGTTCTTGTTTATATATTGTTCTGTTTTATAAATTATTCTGGTTTGCAAATTGTTCTGGCTGGTAAATTTTGCTCATTTATAAATTGACGTGGTTTATAAATTGTTCTGGTTTGTAAATTATACTTGTTTGTAATTTGTTCTGGTTTGTAAATTGTTCCGTTTTGTAAATTGTTCTTGTTTATAAATTGTTCTGGTTTGTAAATTGGTCTGGTTTATAACTTGTTCTGGTTAGTAAATTGTTCTGGTTAATAAATTGTTCTGGTGTGTAAAATGTTCTGGTTTGTCAATTGTTCTGTTTTATAAATTGTTCTGGTGTGTAAATTGTTCTGGTTTAGAAATTATTCTATTTTGTAAATTATTCTGGTTTATAAATTGTTCTGGTTTGTAAATTGTTCTGGTTTGTAACTTGTTCTTGTTTGTAAATTGTTCTTGTGTATAAATTGTTCTGGTTTATAAATTGTTCTAGTTTGCAAATTGCTCTGGTTTGCAAATTGTTCTGGTTTGTAAAATATTCAGGTTTGTCTATTGTTCTGTCTTTTAAATTGTTCTGGTTTGTAAATTGCTCTGGTTTGCAAACTCGTTTGGTTTATTACTTGTTCTGGTCAGTAAATTGTTCTGGTTTATAAATTGTTCTGGTTTGTAAATAGTTCTGTTTTGTAAATTGTTCTAGTTTGTAAGTTGTTCTTTTCTGTAAATTGGTCTGGTTTATTAATTGTACTGGTTTGTAAATTGTTCTGGTTTATGAATTGTTCTGGTTGGTAAATTGTTCTGGTTTAATAATTATTCTGGTTTATAAATTATTCTGGTTTGTGAATTGTTCTGACTGGAAAATTGGGCTCGTTTTTAAATTGACGTGGTTTATAAATTGTTCAGGTTTGTAATTGTGCTGTTTTGTAAATTGCTCGGGTTTGTAAATTGTTCTGGTTTGTAAATTGTTCTGGATTATAAATTGTTCTCGTTTTTAAATTGTTCTGGTTTGTAAAACGTACAGGTTTATAAATTGTTAAGGGTTATAAATTGTTCTGGTTTATAAATTGTTCTGGTTTGTAAAATGTTCTGGTTTGTAAATTGTTCTGTTTTATAAATTGTTCTGGATTGTAAATTGCTCTGTTTTGCAAATTGTTCTGGTGCATAAAATGTTCTGCTTGGTAATTTGTCCTGTTTTATAAATTGTTCTGGTTTGTAAATTGTTCTGGATTATAAATTGTTCTCGTTTTTAAATTGTTCTGGTTTGTAAAATGTACAGGTTTATAAATTGTTAAGGGTTATAAATTGTTCTGGTTTATAAATTGTTCTGGTTTGTAAAATGTTCTGGTTTATAAATTGTTCTGTTTTATAAATTGTTCTGGATTGTAAATTGCTCTGTTTTGCAAATTGTTCTGGTGCATAAAATGTTCTGCTTGGTAATTTGTCCTGTTTTATAAATTGTTCTGGTTTGTAAATTGTTCTTTTTTATAAATTGTTCTGGTTTTTAAATTGTTCTGGTTTATAGATTCTTCTGGTTTCTAAATCATTCTGGTTCATAAATTGTTCTTGTTTGTAAATTGTTCTGGTTTGTAATTTGTTCTTGTTTGTAAATTGCTTGGTTTGTAAATTGTTCTGGTTTATAAATTGTTGTGGTTTATAAATTGTTCTTTTTTATAAATTGTTCTGTTTTATAAATTGTTCTGTCTTATAAATTGTTCTGGTTTATAAATTGTTCTGGTTTATATATTGTTCTGGTTTGTAATTTGGTCTGGTTTATAAATTGTTCTGGTATGTAAATTGTTCTGGTTTATAAATTGTTCTGGTATATAAATTGTAATGGTTTATAAATTGTTCTGGATTGTAAATTGTACTGTTTTGTAAATTGCTCTGGTTTGTAAATTGTTCTGGTTTGTAAATTGTTCTTGTTTATAAATTGTTCTGGTTTGTAAATTGTTCTGGATTGTAAATTGCTCTGTTTTGCAAATTGTTCTGGTGTATAAAATGTTCTGGTTGGTAAATTGTCCTGTTTTATAAATTGTTCTGATTTGTAAACTGTTCTGGTTTGTAACATGTACAGGTTTGTCAATTGTTCTGTTTTATAAAATGTTCTGGTTGGTAATTTGTTCAGTTTATAACTTGTTCCGGCGTGTAAATTGTTCTGGTTTGTAAATTGCTCTGGTTTGTAAATTTTTCTGGTGTATAAAATGTTCTGGTTGATGAATTGTTTTGTTTTATAACTTGTTCTGGTTTGTAAATTGTTCAGTTTGATAAATTGTTCTGGTTAGTAAATTGTTCTGGTTTGTAAATTGTACTTTTTTATGAATTGTTCTGGTTTGGAAATTGTTGTGGCTTATAAAATATTTTGGTTGATATGTTCTTATTGCTTATAAATTGTTTTGGTTGGTAAATTGTTCTGGTTAATAGATACTACTGGTTTCTAAATTATTCTGGTTCATAAATTGTTCTGGTTAATAGATACTTCTGGTTTCTAAATTATTCTGGTTCATAAATTGTTCTTGTTTGTAAATTGTTCTGGTTTGTAAATTGTTCTTGTTTGTTAATTGTTCTTGTGTATAAATTGTTCTGGTTTATAAATTGATCCAGTTTGCAAATTGCTCTGATTTGCAAATTGTTCTGGTGTCTAAATTGTTCTGGTTTCTTAATCGTTTGGTTTGTAAATTGTTCTGGTTTATAAATTGTTCTGGTTTATAAATTGTTCTTGTTTGTAATTTAGTCTGATATATAAATTGTAAAGTTTTATAAATTTTTCTGGTTTGTAAATTGTTTTGGTTTTTAAAATGTTCTGGTTGGTAAATTGTTCTGGTTTATAAATTGTTCTGGTTAGTAGGTTTTTCTGGTTTATAAACTGTTATGATTGGTAAATTTTTCTGGTTTATAATTTGATCAGGTGTATAAATTGTATTGGTTTATAAATTGTTCTGGTTAGTAATTTTTTCTGGTATATAAAATGTTCAGGTTGGTAAATTGTTCTGCTTTATAAATTGCTCTGGTTTGTAAATTGTTCTGGTTTTTAAATTGATGTGGTTTGTAAATTGTTTTGGTTTGTAAATTGTTCTTGTTTATATATTGTTCTGTTTTATAAATTATTCTGGTTTGCAAATTGTTCTGGCTGGTAAATTTTGCTCATTTATAAATTGACGTGGTTTATAAATTGTTCTGGTTTGTAAATTATACTTGTTTGTAATTTGTTCTGGTTTGTAAATTGTTCCGTTTTGTAAATTGTTCTTGTTTATAAATTGTTCTGGTTTGTAAATTGGTCTGGTTTATAACTTGTTCTGGTTAGTAAATTGTTCTGGTTAATAAATTGTTCTGGTGTGTAAAATGTTCTGGTTTGTCAATTGTTCTGTTTTATAAATTGTTCTGGTGTGTAAATTGTTCTGGTTTAGAAATTATTCTATTTTGTAAATTATTCTGGTTTATAAATTGTTCTTGTTTGTAAATTGTTCTGGTTTGTAAATTGTTCTTGTTTGTAAATTGTTCTTGTGTATAAATTGTTCTGATTTATAAATTGTTCTAGTTTGCAAATTGCTCTGGTGTGCAAATTGTTCTGGTTTGTAAAATGTTCAGGTTTGTATATTGTTCTGTCTTATAAATTGATCTGGTTTTTAAATTGTTCCGGTGTATAAAATGTTCTGGTTGGTAAATTGTTTTGGTGTATAAGTTGTTCCAGCTTGTAAATTGTTCTGGTTTGTTAATTGATCTGGTTTGTAAATTGTTCCGGTGTATAAAATGTTCTGGTTGGTAAATTGATCTGCTTTATAAATTGTTCTGGTATATAAATTGCTCTGGTTTGTAAAATATACAGGTTTATAAATTATTAAGGGCTGTAAATTGTTTTGGTTTATAAATTGGTCTGGTTTATAAAATGTTCTGGTTTGTCAATTGTTCTCTTTTATAAATTGTTCTGGTTAGTAAATTGTTCTGGTTTATAAATTGTTCTGGTTTGTAAATTGTTCTGGTTTGAAAATTGGTCTGATTTATAAATTGTTCTGGTTTGTAATTTGTACTGGTTTGTTAATTGGTCTGGTTTATAAATTGTTCTGGTTAGTAAATTGTTCTGGTTTATAAATTGTTCTGGTATGTAAATTCGTCTGTTTAATAAATTGTTCTAGTTTGCAAATTGCTCTGGTTTGCAAATTGTACTGGTGTATATATTGTTCTGATTTGTAAATTGTTTGGTTTGTAAATTGGTCTGGTTTATAAATTGTTCTGGTTTATACATTGTTCTGGTTTTTAAATTGTTCTGTTTTATAAATTGTTCTGGTGTATAAATTGTTCTGGTTTGTAAATTGGCCTGGTTTATAAATTGTTCTGGGTTGTAAATTGGTCTTGTTTATAAATTGTTCTGGTATGTAAATTCGTCTGTTTTATAAATTGTTCTGGTTTGTAAATTGTTCTGGTTTCTTAATTAGTCTGGTTTATAAATTGTTCTAGTCTATAAATTGTTCTGCTTAGTAAATTGTTCTGGTTTATAAATTGTTCTGGTTTGTGAATTGGTCTGGTTTATAAATTTTTCTGGATAGTAAATTGTTCTGGTTTATAAATTGTTCTGGTTTGTTAATCGTTTTGTTTGTAAATTGTTCTGGTTTATAAATTGTTCTGGTTTATAAAGTGTTCTGGTTTACGAATTGTTCAGGTTTATAAATTTTTCTGGTTTATATATTGTTCTGGTTTATAAATTGTTCTGGTTTGTAATTTGGTCTGGTTTGTAAATTGTTCTGGTATGTAAATTGTTCTGGTTTATAAATTGTTCGGGTATATAAATTGTAATGTTTTATAAATTGTTCTGGTTTGTAAATTGTTTTGGTTTATAAAATGTTCTGGTTGGTTTAATGTTCTGGTTTATAAATTGTTCCATCTTGTAAATTGTTCTGGTTTGTTAATTGATCTGGTTTGTAAATTGTTCCGCTGTATAAAATGTTCTGGTTGGTAAATTGATCTGCTTTATAAATTATTCTGGTATATAAATTGTTCTGGTTTGTAAAATGTACAGGTTTATAAATTGTTAAGGGTTATAAATTGTTTTGGTTTATAAACTGGTCTGGTTTGTAAAATGTTCTGGTTTGTCAATTGTTCTCTCTTATAAATTGTTCTGGTTAGTAAATTGTTCTGCTTTATAAATTGTTCTGGTCTGTAAATTGTTCTGGTTTGTAAATTGTACTGGTTTCTAAATTAGTCTGGTTTATAAATTGTTCTAGTCTATAAATTGTTCTGCTTAGTAAATTGTTCTGGTTTATAAATTGTTCTGGTTTGTGAATTGGTCTGTTTTATAAATTTTTCTGGATAGTAAATTGTTCTGGTTTATAAATTGTTCTGGTTTATAAATTGTAATGGTTTATAAATTTTTCTGGTTTGTAAATTGTTCTGGTTTGTAAATTGTTCTGATGTATAAAATGTTCTGGTTGGCAAATTGTTCTGGTTTATAAATTGTTCTGGTATATAAATTGTATTGGATTATAAATTGTTCTGGTTAGTAAATTGTTCTGTTTTATAAAATGTTCTGGTTGGTAAATTGTTCGGTTTATAACTTGTTCCAACTTGTAAGTTGTTCTTATTTGTATATTGCTCTGGTTTGTAAATTGTTCTGGTGTATAAAATGTTCTGGTTGATAAATTGTTTTGTTTTATAAATTGTTCTGGTTTGTAAATTGTTCAGTTTGATAAATTGTTCTGGTTAGTAAATTGTTCTTGTTCGTAAATTGTTTTGGTTGTAAATTGTTCTTGTTTGTTAGTTGTTCTTGTGTGTAAATTGTTCTGGTTTATAAATTGTTCTAGTATGCAAATTTCTCTGGTTTGCAAATTGTTCCGGTTTATAAATTGTTCTGGTTTGTTAATCGTTTGGTTTGTAAATTGTTCTGGTTTATAAATTGTTCTGGTTTATAATGTGTTCTGGTTTACGAATTGTTCAGGTTTATAAATTGTTCTGGTTTATATATTGTTCTGGTTTATAAATTGTTCTGGTTTGTAATTTGGTCTGGTTTGTAAATTGTTCTGGTATGTAAATTGTTCTGGTTTATAAATTGTTCGGATATATAAATTGTAATGTTTTAGAAAATGTTCTGGTTGGTAAATTGTTTTGGTTTATAAAATGTTCTGGTTGGTTTAATGTTCTGGTTTATAAATTGTTCTGTCTTGTAAATTGTTCTGGTTTGTTAATTGATCTGGTTTGTAAATTGTTCCGGTGTATAAAATGTTCTGGTTGGTAAATTGATCTGCTTTATAAATTGTTCTGGTATATAAATTGTTCTGGTTTGTAAAATGTACAGGTTTATAAATTGTTAAGGGTTATAAATTGTTTTGGTTTATAAATTGGTCTGGTTTGTAAAATGTTCTGGTTTGTCAATTGTTCTCTCTTATAAATTGTTCTGGTTAGTAAATTGTTCTGCTTTATAAATTGTTCTGGTCTGTAAATTGTTCTGGTTTGAAAATTGGTCTGGTTTATAAAATGTTCTGGTCTGTAAATTGTTCTGGTTTATGAATTGTTCTGATTTGTAAATTGTTCTTTTTTATAAATTGTTCTGGTTTGTAAATTGTTCTGGTTTATAAATTGTTCTGGTTTATAAAGTGTTCTGGTTTACGAATTGTTCAGGTTTATAAATTTTTCTGGTTTATATATTGTTCTGGTTTATAAATTGTTCTGGTTTGTAATTTGGTCTGGTTTGTAAATTGTTCTGGTATGTAAATTGTTCTGGTTTATAAATTGTTCGGGTATATAAATTGTAATGTTTTATAAATTGTTCTGGTTTGTAAATTGTTTTGGTTTATAAAATGTTCTGGTTGGTTTAATGTTCTGGTTTATAAATTGTTCCATCTTGTAAATTGTTCTGGTTTGTTAATTGATCTGGTTTGTAAATTGTTCCGCTGTATAAAATGTTCTGGTTGGTAAATTGATCTGCTTTATAAATTATTCTGGTATATAAATTGTTCTGGTTTGTAAAATGTACAGGTTTATAAATTGTTAAGGGTTATAAATTGTTTTGGTTTATAAACTGGTCTGGTTTGTAAAATGTTCTGGTTTGTCAATTGTTCTCTCTTATAAATTGTTCTGGTTAGTAAATTGTTCTGCTTTATAAATTGTTCTGGTCTGTAAATTGTTCTGGTTTGTAAATTGTACTGGTTTCTAAATTAGTCTGGTTTATAAATTGTTCTAATCTATAAATTGTTCTGCTTAGTAAATTGTTCTGGTTTATAAATTGTTCTGGTTTGTGAATTGGTCTGTTTTATAAATTTTTCTGGATAGTAAATTGTTCTGGTTTATAAATTGTTCTGGTATATAAATTGTAATGGTTTATAAATTTTTCTGGTTTGTAAATTGTTCTGGTTTGTAAATTGTTCTGATATATAAAATGTTCTGGTTGGCAAATTGTTCTGGTTTATAAATTGTTCTGGTATATAAATTGTATTGGATTATAAATTGTTCTGGTTAGTAAATTGTTCTGTTTTATAAAATGTTCTGGTTGGTAAATTGTTCGGTTTATAACTTGTTCCAACTTGTAAGTTGTTCTTATTTGTATATTGCTCTGGTTTGTAAATTGTTCTGGTGTATAAAATGTTCTGGTTGATAAATTGTTTTGTTTTATAAATTGTTCTGGTTTGTAAATTGTTCAGTTTGATAAATTGTTCTGGTTAGTAAATTGTTCTTGTTCGTAAATTGTTTTGGTTGTAAATTGTTCTTGTTTGTTAGTTGTTCTTGTGTGTAAATTGTTCTGGTTTATAAATTGTTCTAGTATGCAAATTTCTCTGGTTTGCAAATTGTTCCGGTTTATAAATTGTTCTGGTTTGTTAATCGTTTGGTTTGTAAATTGTTCTGGTTTATAAATTGTTCTGGTTTATAAAGTGTTCTGGTTTACGAATTGTTCAGGTTTATAAATTGTTCTGGTTTATATATTGTTCTGGTTTATAAATTGTTCTGGTTTGTAATTTGGTCTGGTTTGTAAATTGTTCTGGTATGTAAATTGTTCTGGTTTATAAATTGTTCGGATATATAAATTGTAATGTTTTATAAAATGTTCTGGTTGGTAAATTGTTTTGGTTTATAAAATGTTCTGGTTGGTTTAATGTTCTGGTTTATAAATTGTTCTGTCTTGTAAATTGTTCTGGTTTGTTAATTGATCTGGTTTGTAAATTGTTCCGGTGTATAAAATGTTCTGGTTGGTAAATTGATCTGCTTTATAAATTGTTCTGGTATATAAATTGTTCTGGTTTGTAAAATGTACAGGTTTATAAATTGTTAAGGGTTATAAATTGTTTTGGTTTATAAATTGGTCTGGTTTGTAAAATGTTCTGGTTTGTCAATTGTTCTCTCTTATAAATTGTTCTGGTTAGTAAATTGTTCTGCTTTATAAATTGTTCTGGTCTGTAAATTGTTCTGGTTTGAAAATTGGTCTGGTTTATAAAATGTTCTGGTCTGTAAATTGTTCTGGTTTATGAATTGTTCTGATTTGTAAATTGTTCTTTTTTATAAATTGTTCTGGTTTGTAAATTGTTCTGGTTTATAAATTGTTCTGCTTAGTAAATTCTTCTGGTTTATAAATTGTTCTGGTTTGTGAATTGGTCTGGTTTATAAATTGTTCTCGATAGTAAATTGTTCTGGTTTATAAATTGTTCTGGTATATTAATTGTAATGGTTTATAAATTTTCTGGTTTGTAAATTGTTCTGGATTGTAAATTGCTCTGTTTTGCAAATTGTTCTGGTGTATAAAATGTTCTGGTTGGTAAATTGTCCTGTTTTATAAATTGTTCTGATTTGTAAACTGTTCTGGTTTGTAACATGTACAGGTTTGTCAATTGTTCTGTTTTATAAAATGTTCTGGTTGGTAATTTGTTCAGTTTATAACTTGTTCCGGCGTGTAAATTGTTCTGGTTTGTAAATTGCTCTGGTTTGTAAATTTTTCTGGTGTATAAAATGTTCTGGTTGATGAATTGTTTTGTTTTATAACTTGTTCTGGTTTGTAAATTGTTCAGTTTGATAAATTGTTCTGGTTAGTAAATTGTTCTGGTTTGTAAATTGTACTTTTTTATGAATTGTTCTGGTTTGGAAATTGTTGTGGCTTATAAAATATTTTGGTTGATATGTTCTTATTGCTTATAAATTGTTTTGGTTGGTAAATTGTTCTGGTTAATAGATACTACTGGTTTCTAAATTATTCTGGTTCATAAATTGTTCTGGTTAATAGATACTTCTGGTTTCTAAATTATTCTGGTTCATAAATTGTTCTTGTTTGTAAATTGTTCTGGTTTGTAAATTGTTCTTGTTTGTTAATTGTTCTTGTGTATAAATTGTTCTGGTTTATAAATTGATCCAGTTTGCAAATTGCTCTGATTTGCAAATTGTTCCGGTGTCTAAATTGTTCTGGTTTCTTAATCGTTTGGTTTGTAAATTGTTCTGGTTTATAAATTGTTCTGGTTTATAAATTGTTCTTGTTTGTAATTTAGTCTGATATATAAATTGTAAAGTTTTATAAATTTTTCTGGTTTGTAAATTGTTTTGGTTTATAAAATGTTCTGGTTGGTAAATTGTTCTGGTTTATAAATTGTTCTGGTTAGTAGGTTTTTCTGGTTTATAAACTGTTATGATTGGTAAATTTTTCTGGTTTATAATTTGATCAGGTGTATAAATTGTATTGGTTTATAAATTGTTCTGGTTAGTAATTTTTTCTGGTATATAAAATGTTCAGGTTGGTTTGCAAATTGTTCTGGTTTGTAAATTGTTCTTGTTTGTAAATTGTTCTTGTGTATAAATTGTTCTGATTTATAAATTGTTCTAGTTTGCAAATTGCTCTGGTGTGCAAATTGTTCTGGTTTGTAAAATGTTCAGGTTTGTATATTGTTCTGTCTTATAAATTGATCTGGTTTTTAAATTGTTCCGGTGTATAAAATGTTCTGGTTGGTAAATTGTTTTGGTGTATAAGTTGTTCCAGCTTGTAAATTGTTCTGGTTTGTTAATTGATCTGGTTTGTAAATTGTTCCGGTGTATAAAATGTTCTGGTTGGTAAATTGATCTGCTTTATAAATTGTTCTGGTATATAAATTGCTCTGGTTTGTAAAATATACAGGTTTATAAATTATTAAGGGCTGTAAATTGTTTTGGTTTATAAATTGGTCTGGTTTATAAAATGTTCTGGTTTGTCAATTGTTCTCTTTTATAAATTGTTCTGGTTAGTAAATTGTTCTGGTTTATAAATTGTTCTGGTTTGTAAATTGTTCTGGTTTGAAAATTGGTCTGATTTATAAATTGTTCTGGTTTGTAATTTGTACTGGTTTGTTAATTGGTCTGGTTTATAAATTGTTCTGGTTAGTAAATTGTTCTGGTTTATAAATTGTTCTGGTATGTAAATTCGTCTGTTTAATAAATTGTTCTAGTTTGCAAATTGCTCTGGTTTGCAAATTGTACTGGTGTATATATTGTTCTGGTTTGTAAATTGTTTGGTTTGTAAATTGGTCTGGTTTATAAATTGTTCTGGTTTATACATTGTTCTGGTTTTTAAATTGTTCTGTTTTATAAATTGTTCTGGTGTATAAATTGTTCTGGTTTGTAAATTGGCCTGGTTTATAAATTGTTCTGGGTTGTAAATTGGTCTTGTTTATAAATTGTTCTGGTATGTAAATTCGTCTGTTTTATAAATTGTTCTGGTTTGTAAATTGTTCTGGTTTCTTAATTAGTCTGGTTTATAAATTGTTCTAGTCTATAAATTGTTCTGCTTAGTAAATTGTTCTGGTTTATAAATTGTTCTGGTTTGTGAATTGGTCTGGTTTATAAATTTTTCTGGATAGTAAATTGTTCTGGTTTATAAATTGTTCTGGTATATAAATTGTTCTGGTTTTTAAGTTGCTCTGGTTTGTAAGTTGTTCTGATGTATAAAATGTTCTGGTTGGTAAATTGTTCTGGTTTATAAATTGTTCTGGTATATAAATTGTATTGGATTATAAATTGTTCTGGTTAGTAAATTGTTCTGTTTTATAAAATGTTCTGGTTGGTAAATTGTTCGGTTTATAACTTGTTCCAACTTGTAAGTTGTTCTTATTTGTATATTGCTCTGGTTTGTAAATTGTTCTGGTGTATAAAATGTTCTGGTTGATAAATTGTTTTGTTTTATAAATTGTTCTGGTTTGTAAATTGTTCAGTTTGATAAATTGTTCTGGTTAGTAAATTGTTCTTGTTCGTAAATTGTTCTGGTTTGTAAATTGTTCTTGTTTGTTAGTTGTTCTTGTGTGTAAATTGTTCCGGTTTATAAATTGTTCTGGTTTGTTAATCGTTTTGTTTGTAAATTGTTCTGGTTTATAAATTGTTCTGGTTTATAAAGTGTTCTGGTTTACGAATTGTTCAGGTTTATAAATTTTTCTGGTTTATATATTGTTCTGGTTTATAAATTGTTCTGGTTTGTAATTTGGTCTGGTTTGTAAATTGTTCTGGTATGTAAATTGTTCTGGTTTATAAATTGTTCGGGTATATAAATTGTAATGTTTTATAAATTGTTCTGGTTTGTAAATTGTTTTGGTTTATAAAATGTTCTGGTTGGTTTAATGTTCTGGTTTATAAATTGTTCCATCTTGTAAATTGTTCTGGTTTGTTAATTGATCTGGTTTGTAAATTGTTCCGCTGTATAAAATGTTCTGGTTGGTAAATTGATCTGCTTTATAAATTATTCTGGTATATAAATTGTTCTGGTTTGTAAAATGTACAGGTTTATAAATTGTTAAGGGTTATAAATTGTTTTGGTTTATAAACTGGTCTGGTTTGTAAAATGTTCTGGTTTGTCAATTGTTCTCTCTTATAAATTGTTCTGGTTAGTAAATTGTTCTGCTTTATAAATTGTTCTGGTCTGTAAATTGTTCTGGTTTGTAAATTGTACTGGTTTCTAAATTAGTCTGGTTTATAAATTGTTCTAGTCTATAAATTGTTCTGCTTAGTAAATTGTTCTGGTTTATAAATTGTTCTGGTTTGTGAATTGGTCTGTTTTATAAATTTTTCTGGATAGTAAATTGTTCTGGTTTATAAATTGTTCTGGTATATAAATTGTAATGGTTTATAAATTTTTCTGGTTTGTAAATTGTTCTGGTTTGTAAATTGTTCTGATGTATAAAATGTTCTGGTTGGCAAATTGTTCTGGTTTATAAATTGTTCTGGTATATAAATTGTTCTGGTTAGTAAATTGTTCTGTTTTATAAAATGTTCTGGTTGGTAAATTGTTCGGTTTATAACTTGTTCCAACTTGTAAGTTGTTCTTATTTGTATATTGCTCTGGTTTGTAAATTGTTCTGGTGTATAAAATGTTCTGGTTGATAAATTGTTTTGTTTTATAAATTGTTCTGGTTTGTAAATTGTTCAGTTTGATAAATTGTTCTGGTTAGTAAATTGTTCTTGTTCGTAAATTGTTTTGGTTGTAAATTGTTCTTGTTTGTTAGTTGTTCTTGTGTGTAAATTGTTCTGGTTTATAAATTGTTCTAGTATGCAAATTTCTCTGGTTTGCAAATTGTTCCGGTTTATAAATTGTTCTGGTTTGTTAATCGTTTGGTTTGTAAATTGTTCTGGTTTATAAATTGTTCTGGTTTATAAAGTGTTCTGGTTTACGAATTGTTCAGGTTTATAAATTGTTCTGGTTTATATATTGTTCTGGTTTATAAATTGTTCTGGTTTGTAATTTGGTCTGGTTTGTAAATTGTTCTGGTATGTAAATTGTTCTGGTTTATAAATTGTTCGGATATATAAATTGTAATGTTTTATAAAATGTTCTGGTTGGTAAATTGTTTTGGTTTATAAAATGTTCTGGTTGGTTTAATGTTCTGGTTTATAAATTGTTCTGTCTTGTAAATTGTTCTGGTTTGTTAATTGATCTGGTTTGTAAATTGTTCCGGTGTATAAAATGTTCTGGTTGGTAAATTGATCTGCTTTATAAATTGTTCTGGTATATAAATTGTTCTGGTTTGTAAAATGTACAGGTTTATAAATTGTTAAGGGTTATAAATTGTTTTGGTTTATAAATTGGTCTGGTTTGTAAAATGTTCTGGTTTGTCAATTGTTCTCTCTTATAAATTGTTCTGGTTAGTAAATTGTTCTGCTTTATAAATTGTTCTGGTCTGTAAATTGTTCTGGTTTGAAAATTGGTCTGGTTTATAAAATGTTCTGGTCTGTAAATTGTTCTGGTTTATGAATTGTTCTGATTTGTAAATTGTTCTTTTTTATAAATTGTTCTGGTTTGTAAATTGTTCTGGTTTATAAATTGTTCTGCTTAGTAAATTCTTCTGGTTTATAAATTGTTCTGGTTTGTGAATTGGTCTGGTTTATAAATTGTTCTCGATAGTAAATTGTTCTGGTTTATAAATTGTTCTGGTATATTAATTGTAATGGTTTATAAATTTTCTGGTTTGTAAATTGTTCTGGATTGTAAATTGCTCTGTTTTGCAAATTGTTCTGGTGTATAAAATGTTCTGGTTGGTAAATTGTTTTGGTGTATAAGTTGTTCCAGCTTGTAAATTGTTCTGGTTTGTTAATTGATCTGGTTTGTAAATTGTTCCGGTGTATAAAATGTTCTGGTTGGTAAATTGATCTGCTTTATAAATTGTTCTGGTATATAAATTGCTCTGGTTTGTAAAATATACAGGTTTATAAATTATTAAGGGCTGTAAATTGTTTTGGTTTATAAATTGGTCTGGTTTATAAAATGTTCTGGTTTGTCAATTGTTCTCTTTTATAAATTGTTCTGGTTTATAAATTGTTCTGGTTTGTAAATTGTTCTGGTTTGAAAATTGGTCTGATTTATAAATTGTTCTGGTTTGTAATTTGTACTGGTTTGTTAATTGGTCTGGTTTATAAATTGTTCTGGTTAGTAAATTGTTCTGGTTTATAAATTGTTCTGGTATGTAAATTCGTCTGTTTAATAAATTGTTCTAGTTTGCAAATTGCTCTGGTTTGCAAATTGTACTGGTGTATATATTGTTCTGGTTTGTAAATTGTTTGGTTTGTAAATTGGTCTGGTTTATAAATTGTTCTGGTTTATACATTGTTCTGGTTTTTAAATTGTTCTGTTTTATAAATTGTTCTGGTGTATAAATTGTTCTGGTTTGTAAATTGGCCTGGTTTATAAATTGTTCTGGGTTGTAAATTGGTCTTGTTTATAAATTGTTCTGGTATGTAAATTCGTCTGTTTTATAAATTGTTCTGGTTTGTAAATTGTTCTGGTTTCTTAATTAGTCTGGTTTATAAATTGTTCTAGTCTATAAATTGTTCTGCTTAGTAAATTGTTCTGGTTTATAAATTGTTCTGGTTTGTGAATTGGTCTGGTTTATAAATTTTTCTGGATAGTAAATTGTTCTGGTTTATAAATTGTTCTGGTATATAAATTGTTCTGGTTTTTAAGTTGCTCTGGTTTGTAAGTTGTTCTGATGTATAAAATGTTCTGGTTGGTAAATTGTTCTGGTTTATAAATTGTTCTGGTATATAAATTGTATTGGATTATAAATTGTTCTGGTTAGTAAATTGTTCTGTTTTATAAAATGTTCTGGTTGGTAAATTGTTCGGTTTATAACTTGTTCCAACTTGTAAGTTGTTCTTATTTGTATATTGCTCTGGTTTGTAAATTGTTCTGGTGTATAAAATGTTCTGGTTGATAAATTGTTTTGTTTTATAAATTGTTCTGGTTTGTAAATTGTTCAGTTTGATAAATTGTTCTGGTTAGTAAATTGTTCTTGTTCGTAAATTGTTCTGGTTTGTAAATTGTTCTTGTTTGTTAGTTGTTCTTGTGTGTAAATTGTTCCGGTTTATAAATTGTTCTGGTTTGTTAATCGTTTTGTTTGTAAATTGTTCTGGTTTATAAATTGTTCTGGTTTATAAAGTGTTCTGGTTTACGAATTGTTCAGGTTTATAAATTTTTCTGGTTTATATATTGTTCTGGTTTATAAATTGTTCTGGTTTGTAATTTGGTCTGGTTTGTAAATTGTTCTGGTATGTAAATTGTTCTGGTTTATAAATTGTTCGGGTATATAAATTGTAATGTTTTATAAATTGTTCTGGTTTGTAAATTGTTTTGGTTTATAAAATGTTCTGGTTGGTTTAATGTTCTGGTTTATAAATTGTTCCATCTTGTAAATTGTTCTGGTTTGTTAATTGATCTGGTTTGTAAATTGTTCCGCTGTATAAAATGTTCTGGTTGGTAAATTGATCTGCTTTATAAATTATTCTGGTATATAAATTGTTCTGGTTTGTAAAATGTACAGGTTTATAAATTGTTAAGGGTTATAAATTGTTTTGGTTTATAAACTGGTCTGGTTTGTAAAATGTTCTGGTTTGTCAATTGTTCTCTCTTATAAATTGTTCTGGTTAGTAAATTGTTCTGCTTTATAAATTGTTCTGGTCTGTAAATTGTTCTGGTTTGTAAATTGTACTGGTTTCTAAATTAGTCTGGTTTATAAATTGTTCTAGTCTATAAATTGTTCTGCTTAGTAAATTGTTCTGGTTTATAAATTGTTCTGGTTTGTGAATTGGTCTGTTTTATAAATTTTTCTGGATAGTAAATTGTTCTGGTTTATAAATTGTTCTGGTATATAAATTGTAATGGTTTATAAATTTTTCTGGTTTGTAAATTGTTCTGGTTTGTAAATTGTTCTGATGTATAAAATGTTCTGGTTGGCAAATTGTTCTGGTTTATAAATTGTTCTGGTATATAAATTGTATTGGATTATAAATTGTTCTGGTTAGTAAATTGTTCTGTTTTATAAAATGTTCTGGTTGGTAAATTGTTCGGTTTATAACTTGTTCCAACTTGTAAGTTGTTCTTATTTGTATATTGCTCTGGTTTGTAAATTGTTCTGGTGTATAAAATGTTCTGGTTGATAAATTGTTTTGTTTTATAAATTGTTCTGGTTTGTAAATTGTTCAGTTTGATAAATTGTTCTGGTTAGTAAATTGTTCTTGTTCGTAAATTGTTTTGGTTGTAAATTGTTCTTGTTTGTTAGTTGTTCTTGTGTGTAAATTGTTCTGGTTTATAAATTGTTCTAGTATGCAAATTTCTCTGGTTTGCAAATTGTTCCGGTTTATAAATTGTTCTGGTTTGTTAATCGTTTGGTTTGTAAATTGTTCTGGTTTATAAATTGTTCTGGTTTATAAAGTGTTCTGGTTTACGAATTGTTCAGGTTTATAAATTGTTCTGGTTTATATATTGTTCTGGTTTATAAATTGTTCTGGTTTGTAATTTGGTCTGGTTTGTAAATTGTTCTGGTATGTAAATTGTTCTGGTTTATAAATTGTTCGGATATATAAATTGTAATGTTTTATAAAATGTTCTGGTTGGTAAATTGTTTTGGTTTATAAAATGTTCTGGTTGGTTTAATGTTCTGGTTTATAAATTGTTCTGTCTTGTAAATTGTTCTGGTTTGTTAATTGATCTGGTTTGTAAATTGTTCCGGTGTATAAAATGTTCTGGTTGGTAAATTGATCTGCTTTATAAATTGTTCTGGTATATAAATTCTTCTGTTTTGTAAAATGTACAGGTTTATAAATTGTTAAGGGTTATAAATTGTTTTGGTTTATAAATTGGTCTGGTTTGTAAAATGTTCTGGTTTGTCAATTGTTCTCTCTTATAAATTGTTCTGGTTAGTAAATTGTTCTGCTTTATAAATTGTTCTGGTCTGTAAATTGTTCTGGTTTGAAAATTGGTCTGGTTTATAAAATGTTCTGGTCTGTAAATTGTTCTGGTTTATGAATTGTTCTGATTTGTAAATTGTTCTTTTTTATAAATTGTTCTGGTTTGTAAATTGTTCTGGTTTATAAATTGTTCTGCTTAGTAAATTCTTCTGGTTTATAAATTGTTCTGGTTTGTGAATTGGTCTGGTTTATAAATTGTTCTCGATAGTAAATTGTTCTGGTTTATAAATTGTTCTGGTATATTAATTGTAATGGTTTATAAATTTTCTGGTTTGTAAATTGTTCTGGATTGTAAATTGCTCTGTTTTGCAAATTGTTCTGGTGTATAAAATGTTCTGGTTGGTAAATTGTCCTGTTTTATAAATTGTTCTGATTTGTAAACTGTTCTGGTTTGTAACATGTACAGGTTTGTCAATTGTTCTGTTTTATAAAATGTTCTGGTTGGTAATTTGTTCAGTTTATAACTTGTTCCGGCGTGTAAATTGTTCTGGTTTGTAAATTGCTCTGGTTTGTAAATTTTTCTGGTGTATAAAATGTTCTGGTTGATGAATTGTTTTGTTTTATAACTTGTTCTGGTTTGTAAATTGTTCAGTTTGATAAATTGTTCTGGTTAGTAAATTGTTCTGGTTTGTAAATTGTACTTTTTTATGAATTGTTCTGGTTTGGAAATTGTTGTGGCTTATAAAATATTTTGGTTGATATGTTCTTATTGCTTATAAATTGTTTTGGTTGGTAAATTGTTCTGGTTAATAGATACTACTGGTTTCTAAATTATTCTGGTTCATAAATTGTTCTGGTTAATAGATACTTCTGGTTTCTAAATTATTCTGGTTCATAAATTGTTCTTGTTTGTAAATTGTTCTGGTTTGTAAATTGTTCTTGTTTGTTAATTGTTCTTGTGTATAAATTGTTCTGGTTTATAAATTGATCCAGTTTGCAAATTGCTCTGATTTGCAAATTGTTCCGGTGTCTAAATTGTTCTGGTTTCTTAATCGTTTGGTTTGTAAATTGTTCTGGTTTATAAATTGTTCTGGTTTATAAATTGTTCTTGTTTGTAATTTAGTCTGATATATAAATTGTAAAGTTTTATAAATTTTTCTGGTTTGTAAATTGTTTTGGTTTATAAAATGTTCTGGTTGGTAAATTGTTCTGGTTTATAAATTGTTCTGGTTAGTAGGTTTTTCTGGTTTATAAACTGTTATGATTGGTAAATTTTTCTGGTTTATAATTTGATCAGGTGTATAAATTGTATTGGTTTATAAATTGTTCTGGTTAGTAATTTTTTCTGGTATATAAAATGTTCAGGTTGGTAAATTGTTCTGCTTTATAAATTGCTCTGGTTTGTAAATTGTTCTGGTTTTTAAATTGATGTGGTTTGTAAATTGTTTTGGTTTGTAAATTGTTCTTGTTTATATATTGTTCTGTTTTATAAATTATTCTGGTTTGCAAATTGTTCTGGCTGGTAAATTTTGCTCATTTATAAATTGACGTGGTTTATAAATTGTTCTGGTTTGTAAATTATACTTGTTTGTAATTTGTTCTGGTTTGTAAATTGTTCCGTTTTGTAAATTGTTCTTGTTTATAAATTGTTCTGGTTTGTAAATTGGTCTGGTTTATAACTTGTTCTGGTTAGTAAATTGTTCTGGTTAATAAATTGTTCTGGTGTGTAAAATGTTCTGGTTTGTCAATTGTTCTGTTTTGTAAATTGTTCTGGTTTAGAAATTATTCTATTTTGTAAATTATTCTGGTTTATAAATTGTTCTTGTTTGTAAATTGTTCTGGTTTGTAAATTGTTCTTGTTTGTAAATTGTTCTTGTGTATAAATTGTTCTGATTTATAAATTGTTCTAGTTTGCAAATTGCTCTGGTGTGCAAATTGTTCTGGTTTGTAAAATGTTCAGGTTTGTATATTGTTCTGTCTTATAAATTGATCTGGTTTTTAAATTGTTCCGGTGTATAAAATGTTCTGGTTGGTAAATTGTTTTGGTGTATAAGTTGTTCCAGCTTGTAAATTGTTCTGGTTTGTTAATTGATCTGGTTTGTAAATTGTTCCGGTGTATAAAATGTTCTGGTTGGTAAATTGATCTGCTTTATAAATTGTTCTGGTATATAAATTGCTCTGGTTTGTAAAATATACAGGTTTATAAATTATTAAGGGCTGTAAATTGTTTTGGTTTATAAATTGGTCTGGTTTATAAAATGTTCTGGTTTGTCAATTGTTCTCTTTTATAAATTGTTCTGGTTAGTAAATTGTTCTGGTTTATAAATTGTTCTGGTTTGTAAATTGTTCTGGTTTGAAAATTGGTCTGATTTATAAATTGTTCTGGTTTGTAATTTGTACTGGTTTGTTAATTGGTCTGGTTTATAAATTGTTCTGGTTAGTAAATTGTTCTGGTTTATAAATTGTTCTGGTATGTAAATTCGTCTGTTTAATAAATTGTTCTAGTTTGCAAATTGCTCTGGTTTGCAAATTGTACTGGTGTATATATTGTTCTGGTTTGTAAATTGTTTGGTTTGTAAATTGGTCTGGTTTATAAATTGTTCTGGTTTATACATTGTTCTGGTTTTTAAATTGTTCTGTTTTATAAATTGTTCTGGTGTATAAATTGTTCTGGTTTGTAAATTGGCCTGGTTTATAAATTGTTCTGGGTTGTAAATTGGTCTTGTTTATAAATTGTTCTGGTATGTAAATTCGTCTGTTTTATAAATTGTTCTGGTTTGTAAATTGTTCTGGTTTCTTAATTAGTCTGGTTTATAAATTGTTCTAGTCTATAAATTGTTCTGCTTAGTAAATTGTTCTGGTTTATAAATTGTTCTGGTTTGTGAATTGGTCTGGTTTATAAATTTTTCTGGATAGTAAATTGTTCTGGTTTATAAATTGTTCTGGTATATAAATTGTTCTGGTTTTTAAGTTGCTCTGGTTTGTAAGTTGTTCTGATGTATAAAATGTTCTGGTTGGTAAATTGTTCTGGTTTATAAATTGTTCTGGTATATAAATTGTATTGGATTATAAATTGTTCTGGTTAGTAAATTGTTCTGTTTTATAAAATGTTCTGGTTGGTAAATTGTTCGGTTTATAACTTGTTCCAACTTGTAAGTTGTTCTTATTTGTATATTGCTCTGGTTTGTAAATTGTTCTGGTGTATAAAATGTTCTGGTTGATAAATTGTTTTGTTTTATAAATTGTTCTGGTTTGTAAATTGTTCAGTTTGATAAATTGTTCTGGTTAGTAAATTGTTCTTGTTCGTAAATTGTTCTGGTTTGTAAATTGTTCTTGTTTGTTAGTTGTTCTTGTGTGTAAATTGTTCCGGTTTATAAATTGTTCTGGTTTGTTAATCGTTTTGTTTGTAAATTGTTCTGGTTTATAAATTGTTCTGGTTTATAAAGTGTTCTGGTTTACGAATTGTTCAGGTTTATAAATTTTTCTGGTTTATATATTGTTCTGGTTTATAAATTGTTCTGGTTTGTAATTTGGTCTGGTTTGTAAATTGTTCTGGTATGTAAATTGTTCTGGTTTATAAATTGTTCGGGTATATAAATTGTAATGTTTTATAAATTGTTCTGGTTTGTAAATTGTTTTGGTTTATAAAATGTTCTGGTTGGTTTAATGTTCTGGTTTATAAATTGTTCCATCTTGTAAATTGTTCTGGTTTGTTAATTGATCTGGTTTGTAAATTGTTCCGCTGTATAAAATGTTCTGGTTGGTAAATTGATCTGCTTTATAAATTATTCTGGTATATAAATTGTTCTGGTTTGTAAAATGTACAGGTTTATAAATTGTTAAGGGTTATAAATTGTTTTGGTTTATAAACTGGTCTGGTTTGTAAAATGTTCTGGTTTGTCAATTGTTCTCTCTTATAAATTGTTCTGGTTAGTAAATTGTTCTGCTTTATAAATTGTTCTGGTCTGTAAATTGTTCTGGTTTGTAAATTGTACTGGTTTCTAAATTAGTCTGGTTTATAAATTGTTCTAGTCTATAAATTGTTCTGCTTAGTAAATTGTTCTGGTTTATAAATTGTTCTGGTTTGTGAATTGGTCTGTTTTATAAATTTTTCTGGATAGTAAATTGTTCTGGTTTATAAATTGTTCTGGTATATAAATTGTAATGGTTTATAAATTTTTCTGGTTTGTAAATTGTTCTGGTTTGTAAATTGTTCTGATGTATAAAATGTTCTGGTTGGCAAATTGTTCTGGTTTATAAATTGTTCTGGTATATAAATTGTATTGGATTATAAATTGTTCTGGTTAGTAAATTGTTCTGTTTTATAAAATGTTCTGGTTGGTAAATTGTTCGGTTTATAACTTGTTCCAACTTGTAAGTTGTTCTTATTTGTATATTGCTCTGGTTTGTAAATTGTTCTGGTGTATAAAATGTTCTGGTTGATAAATTGTTTTGTTTTATAAATTGTTCTGGTTTGTAAATTGTTCAGTTTGATAAATTGTTCTGGTTAGTAAATTGTTCTTGTTCGTAAATTGTTTTGGTTGTAAATTGTTCTTGTTTGTTAGTTGTTCTTGTGTGTAAATTGTTCTGGTTTATAAATTGTTCTAGTATGCAAATTTCTCTGGTTTGCAAATTGTTCCGGTTTATAAATTGTTCTGTTTTGTTAATCGTTTGGTTTGTAAATTGTTCTGGTTTATAAATTGTTCTGGTTTATAAAGTGTTCTGGTTTACGAATTGTTCAGGTTTATAAATTGTTCTGGTTTATATATTGTTCTGGTTTATAAATTGTTCTGGTTTGTAATTTGGTCTGGTTTGTAAATTGTTCTGGTATGTAAATTGTTCTGGTTTATAAATTGTTCGGATATATAAATTGTAATGTTTTATAAAATGTTCTGGTTGGTAAATTGTTTTGGTTTATAAAATGTTCTGGTTGGTTTAATGTTCTGGTTTATAAATTGTTCTGTCTTGTAAATTGTTCTGGTTTGTTAATTGATCTGGTTTGTAAATTGTTCCGGTGTATAAAATGTTCTGGTTGGTAAATTGATCTGCTTTATAAATTGTTCTGGTATATAAATTGTTCTGGTTTGTAAAATGTACAGGTTTATAAATTGTTAAGGGTTATAAATTGTTTTGGTTTATAAATTGGTCTGGTTTGTAAAATGTTCTGGTTTGTCAATTGTTCTCTCTTATAAATTGTTCTGGTTAGTAAATTGTTCTGCTTTATAAATTGTTCTGGTCTGTAAATTGTTCTGGTTTGAAAATTGGTCTGGTTTATAAAATGTTCTGGTCTGTAAATTGTTCTGGTTTATGAATTGTTCTGATTTGTAAATTGTTCTTTTTTATAAATTGTTCTGGTTTGTAAATTGTTCTGGTTTATAAATTGTTCTGCTTAGTAAATTCTTCTGGTTTATAAATTGTTCTGGTTTGTGAATTGGTCTGGTTTATAAATTGTTCTCGATAGTAAATTGTTCTGGTTTATAAATTGTTCTGGTATATTAATTGTAATGGTTTATAAATTTTCTGGTTTGTAAATTGTTCTGGATTGTAAATTGCTCTGTTTTGCAAATTGTTCTGGTGTATAAAATGTTCTGGTTGGTAAATTGTCCTGTTTTATAAATTGTTCTGATTTGTAAACTGTTCTGGTTTGTAACATGTACAGGTTTGTCAATTGTTCTGTTTTATAAAATGTTCTGGTTGGTAATTTGTTCAGTTTATAACTTGTTCCGGCGTGTAAATTGTTCTGGTTTGTAAATTGCTCTGGTTTGTAAATTTTTCTGGTGTATAAAATGTTCTGGTTGATGAATTGTTTTGTTTTATAACTTGTTCTGGTTTGTAAATTGTTCAGTTTGATAAATTGTTCTGGTTAGTAAATTGTTCTGGTTTGTAAATTGTACTTTTTTATGAATTGTTCTGGTTTGGAAATTGTTGTGGCTTATAAAATATTTTGGTTGATATGTTCTTATTGCTTATAAATTGTTTTGGTTGGTAAATTGTTCTGGTTAATAGATACTACTGGTTTCTAAATTATTCTGGTTCATAAATTGTTCTGGTTAATAGATACTTCTGGTTTCTAAATTATTCTGGTTCATAAATTGTTCTTGTTTGTAAATTGTTCTGGTTTGTAAATTGTTCTTGTTTGTTAATTGTTCTTGTGTATAAATTGTTCTGGTTTATAAATTGATCCAGTTTGCAAATTGCTCTGATTTGCAAATTGTTCCGGTGTCTAAATTGTTCTGGTTTCTTAATCGTTTGGTTTGTAAATTGTTCTGGTTTATAAATTGTTCTGGTTTATAAATTGTTCTTGTTTGTAATTTAGTCTGATATATAAATTGTAAAGTTTTATAAATTTTTCTGGTTTGTAAATTGTTTTGGTTTATAAAATGTTCTGGTTGGTAAATTGTTCTGGTTTATAAATTGTTCTGGTTAGTAGGTTTTTCTGGTTTATAAACTGTTATGATTGGTAAATTTTTCTGGTTTATAATTTGATCAGGTGTATAAATTGTATTGGTTTATAAATTGTTCTGGTTAGTAATTTTTTCTGGTATATAAAATGTTCAGGTTGGTAAATTGTTCTGCTTTATAAATTGCTCTGGTTTGTAAATTGTTCTGGTTTTTAAATTGATGTGGTTTGTAAATTGTTTTGGTTTGTAAATTGTTCTTGTTTATATATTGTTCTGTTTTATAAATTATTCTGGTTTGCAAATTGTTCTGGCTGGTAAATTTTGCTCATTTATAAATTGACGTGGTTTATAAATTGTTCTGGTTTGTAAATTATACTTGTTTGTAATTTGTTCTGGTTTGTAAATTGTTCCGTTTTGTAAATTGTTCTTGTTTATAAATTGTTCTGGTTTGTAAATTGGTCTGGTTTATAACTTGTTCTGGTTAGTAAATTGTTCTGGTTAATAAATTGTTCTGGTGTGTAAAATGTTCTGGTTTGTCAATTGTTCTGTTTTATAAATTGTTCTGGTTTAGAAATTATTCTATTTTGTAAATTATTCTGGTTTATAAATTGTTCTTGTTTGTAAATTGTTCTGGTTTGTAAATTGTTCTTGTTTGTAAATTGTTCTTGTGTATAAATTGTTCTGATTTATAAATTGTTCTAGTTTGCAAATTGCTCTGGTGTGCAAATTGTTCTGGTTTGTAAAATGTTCAGGTTTGTATATTGTTCTGTCTTATAAATTGATCTGGTTTTTAAATTGTTCCGGTGTATAAAATGTTCTGGTTGGTAAATTGTTTTGGTGTATAAGTTGTTCCAGCTTGTAAATTGTTCTGGTTTGTTAATTGATCTGGTTTGTAAATTGTTCCGGTGTATAAAATGTTCTGGTTGGTAAATTGATCTGCTTTATAAATTGTTCTGGTATATAAATTGCTCTGGTTTGTAAAATATACAGGTTTATAAATTATTAAGGGCTGTAAATTGTTTTGGTTTATAAATTGGTCTGGTTTATAAAATGTTCTGGTTTGTCAATTGTTCTCTTTTATAAATTGTTCTGGTTTATAAATTGTTCTGGTTTGTAAATTGTTCTGGTTTGAAAATTGGTCTGATTTATAAATTGTTCTGGTTTGTAATTTGTACTGGTTTGTTAATTGGTCTGGTTTATAAATTGTTCTGGTTAGTAAATTGTTCTGGTTTATAAATTGTTCTGGTATGTAAATTCGTCTGTTTAATAAATTGTTCTAGTTTGCAAATTGCTCTGGTTTGCAAATTGTACTGGTGTATATATTGTTCTGGTTTGTAAATTGTTTGGTTTGTAAATTGGTCTGGTTTATAAATTGTTCTGGTTTATACATTGTTCTGGTTTTTAAATTGTTCTGTTTTATAAATTGTTCTGGTGTATAAATTGTTCTGGTTTGTAAATTGGCCTGGTTTATAAATTGTTCTGGGTTGTAAATTGGTCTTGTTTATAAATTGTTCTGGTATGTAAATTCGTCTGTTTTATAAATTGTTCTGGTTTGTAAATTGTTCTGGTTTCTTAATTAGTCTGGTTTATAAATTGTTCTAGTCTATAAATTGTTCTGCTTAGTAAATTGTTCTGGTTTATAAATTGTTCTGGTTTGTGAATTGGTCTGGTTTATAAATTTTTCTGGATAGTAAATTGTTCTGGTTTATAAATTGTTCTGGTATATAAATTGTTCTGGTTTTTAAGTTGCTCTGGTTTGTAAGTTGTTCTGATGTATAAAATGTTCTGGTTGGTAAATTGTTCTGGTTTATAAATTGTTCTGGTATATAAATTGTATTGGATTATAAATTGTTCTGGTTAGTAAATTGTTCTGTTTTATAAAATGTTCTGGTTGGTAAATTGTTCGGTTTATAACTTGTTCCAACTTGTAAGTTGTTCTTATTTGTATATTGCTCTGGTTTGTAAATTGCTCTGGTGTATAAAATGTTCTGGTTGATAAATTGTTTTGTTTTATAAATTGTTCTGGTTTGTAAATTGTTCAGTTTGATAAATTGTTCTGGTTCGTAAGTTGTTCTGGTTTGTAAATTGTACTTTTTTATGAATTGTTCTGGTTTGGAAATTGTTCTGGTTTATGAAATGTTCTGGTTGATATATTCTTATTGTTTATAAATTGTTTTGGTTTGTAAATTGTTCTGGTTTGTAAATTGGTCTGGTTTATAAATTGTTCTGGTTTTTAAATTGTTCTGGTTAATAAATACTTCTGGTTTCTAAATTATTCTGGTTCATAAATTGTTCTTGTGTGTAAATTGTTCTGGTTTGTAAATTGTTCTTGTTTGTTAGTTGTTCTTGTGTGTAATTTGTTCTGGTTTATAAATTGTTCTAGTTTGCAAATTTCTCTGGTTTGCAAATTGTTCTGGTTTATAAATTGTTCTGGTTTGTTAATCGTTTGGTTTATAAATTGTTCTGGTTTATATTTTGTACTGGTTTATAAATTGTTCTGGTTTGTAATTTGGTCTGGTTTGTAAATTGCTCTGGTATGTAAATTGTTCTGGTTTATAAATTGTTCGGGTATATAAATTGTAATGTTTTATAAATTGTTCTGGTTTGCAAATTGTTTTGGTTTATAAAATGTTCTGGTTGGTAAATTGTTCTGGTGTATAAATTGTTCCAGCTTGTAAATTGTTCTGGTTTGTTAATTGATCTGGTTTGTAAATTGTTCCGGTGTATAAAATGTTCTGGTTGGTAAATTGATCTGCTTTATAAATTGTTCTGGTATATAAATTGTTCTGGTTTGTAAAATGTACAGGTTTATAAATGGTTAAGGGTTATAAATTGTTTTGGTTTATAAATTGGTCTGGTTTGTAAAATGTACTTTGTAATGAATTGTTCTGGTTTGGAAATTGTTCTGGTTTATGAAATGTTCTGGTTGATATATTGTTACTTTTTATAAATTGTTTTGGTTTCTAAATTGTTCTGGTTTGTAAATTGGTCCGGTTTATAAATTGTTCTGGTTTTTAAGTTGTTCTGGTTAATAAATACTTCTGGTTTCTAAATTATTCCGGTTCATAAATTGTTCTTGTTTGTAAATTGTTCTGGTTTGTAAATTGTTCTTGTTTGTTAATTGTTCTTGTGTGTAAATTGTTCTGGTTTATAAATTGTTCCAGTTTGCAAATTGCTCTGGTTTGCAAATTGTTCTGGTGTATAAATTGTTCTGGTTTGTTAATTGTTTGGTTTGTAAATTGTTCTGGTTTATGAATTGTTCTGGTTTATAAGTTGTTCTGTTTTTAAATTGTTCTGGTTTATATATTGTTCTGGTTTATAAATTGTTCTGGTTTGTAATTTGGTCTGGTTTGTAAATTGTTCTGGTTTGTAAATTGTTCTGGTTTGTTAATTGATCTGGTTTGTAAATTGTTCCGGTGTATAAAATGTTCTGGTTGGTTTAATGTTCTGGTTTATAAATTGTTCTGTCTTGTAAATTGTTCTGGTTTGTTAATTGATCTGGTTTGTAAATTGTTCCGGTGTATAAAATGTTCTGGTTGGTAAATTGATCTGCTTTATAAATTGTTCTGGTATATAAATTGTTCTGGTTTGTAAAATGTACAGGTTTATAAATTGTTAAGGGTTATAAATTGTTTTGGTTTATAAATTGGTCTGGTTTGTAAAATGTTCTGGTTTGTCAATTGTTCTCTCTTATAAATTGTTCTGGTTAGTAAATTGTTCTGCTTTATAAATTGTTCTGGTCTGTAAATTGTTCTGGTTTGAAAATTGGTCTGGTTTATAAAATGTTCTGGTCTGTAAATTGTTCTGGTTTATGAATTGTTCTGATTTGTAAATTGTTCTTTTTTATAAATTGTTCTGGTTTGTAAATTGTTCTGGTTTATAAATTGTTCTGCTTAGTAAATTCTTCTGGTTTATAAATTGTTCTGGTTTGTGAATTGGTCTGGTTTATAAATTGTTCTCGATAGTAAATTGTTCTGGTTTATAAATTGTTCTGGTATATTAATTGTAATGGTTTATAAATTTTCTGGTTTGTAAATTGTTCTGGTTTATAAATTGTTCCAGCTTGTAAATTGTTCTGGTTTGTAAGTTGCTCTGGTTTCTAAATTGTTCTGATGTATAAAATGTTCTGGTTGGTAAATTGTTCTGGTGTATAAATTGTTCTGGTACATAAATTGGATTGGATGATAAATTGTTCTGGTTAGTAAATTGTTCTGTTTTATAAAATGTTCTGGTTGGTAAATTGTTCGGTTTAAAATGTGTTCCAGCTTGTAAATTGTTCTTATTTGCATATTGCTCTGGTTTGTAAATTGTTCTGGTGTATAAAATGTTCTGGTTGATAAATTGTTTTGTTTTATAAATTGTTCTGGTTTGTAACTTGTTCAGTTTGATAAATTGTTCTGGTTATTAAATTGTTCTGGTTTGTAAATTGTACTTTTTTATGAATTGTTCTGGTTTGGTAATTGTTCTGGTTTATGAAATGTTCTGGTTGATATATTCTTATTATTTATAAATTGTTTCGGTTTGTAAATTGTTCTGGTTTGTAAATTGGTCTTGTTTATAAATAGTTCTGGTTTTTAAGTTGTTGTGGTTAATAAATACTTCTGGTTTCTAAATTATTCTGGTTCATAAATTGTTTCTGTTTGTAAATTATTCTGGTTTGTAAATTATTCTTGTTTGTTAATTGTTCTTGTGTGTAAATTGTTCTGGTTTATAAATTGTTCCAGTTTGCAAATTGCTCTGGTTTGCAAATTGTTCTGGTGTATAAATTGTTCTGGTTTGTTAATTGTTTGGTTTGTAAATTGTTCTGGTTTATGAATTGTTCTGGTTTATAAGTTGTTCTGTTTTTAAATTGTTCTGGTTTATATATTGTTCTGGTTTATAAATTGTTCTGGTTTGTAATTTGGTCTGGTTTGTAAATTGTTCTGGTTTGTAAATTGTTCTGGTTTGTTAATTGATCTGGTTTGTAAATTGTTCCGGTGTATAAAATGTTCTGGTTGGTAAATTGATCGGCTTTATAAATTGTTCTGGTATATAAATTGTTCTGGTTTGTAAAATGTATAGGTTTATAAATTGTTAAGGTTATAAATTGTTTTGTTTTATAAATTGGTCAGGTTTGTAAAATGTTCTGGTGTGTCAATTGTTCTCTTTTATATATTGTTCTGGTTAGTAAAGTGTTCTGGTTTATAAATTGTTCTGGTCTGTAAATTGTTCTGGTTTGAAAATTGGTCTGGTTTATAAATTGTGCTGGTCTGTAAATTGTACTGGTTTATAAATTGTACTGGTTTGTTTATTGGTCTGGTTTATAAATTGTTCTGGTTAGTAAATTGTTCTGGTTTATTAATTGTTCTGGTTTGTATATTGTTCTTTTTTATAAATTGTTCTGGTGTGTAAATTGTTCTGGTTTATAAATTTTTCTGGTATGTAAATTCATCTGTTTAATAAGTTGTTCTAGTTTGCAAATTGCTTTGGTTTGCAAATTGTTCTGGTTTACATATTGTTCTGGTTTGTAAATTGTTCTTGTTTGTTAGTTGTTCTTGTGTGTAATTTGTTCTGGTTTATAAATTGTTCTAGTTTGCAAATTTCTCTGGTTTGCAAATTGTTCTGGTTTATAAATTGTTCTGGTTTGTTAATCGTTTGGTTTGTAAATTGTTCTGGTTTATAAATTGTTCTGGTTTATAAATTGTTCTGGTTTATAAATTGTTCTGGTTTATATTTTGTACTGGTTTATAAATTGTTCTGGTTTGTAATTTGGTCTGGTTTGTAAATTGCTTTGGTATGTAAATTGTTCTGGTTTATAAATTGTTCGGGTATATAAATTGTAATGTTTTATAAATTGTTCTGGTTTGCAAATTGTTTTGGTTTTTAAAATGTTCTGGTTGGTAAATTGTTCTGGTGTATAAATTGTTCCAGCTTGTAAATTGTTCTGGTTTGTTAATTGATCTGGTTTGTAAATTGTTCCGGTGTATAAAATGTTCTGGTTGGTAAATTGATCTGCTTTATAAATTGTTCTGGTATATAAATTGTTCTGGTTTGTAAAATGTACAGGTTTATAAATGGTTAAGGGTTATAAATTGTTTTGGTTTATAAATTGGTCTGGTTTGTAAAATGTACTTTGTAATGAATTGTTCTGGTTTGGAAATTGTTCTGGTTTATGAAATGTTCTGGTTGATATATTCTTACTTTTTATAAATTGTTTTGGTTTCTAAATTGTTCTGGTTTGTAAATTGGTCCGGTTTATAAATTGTTCTGGTTTTTAAGTTGTTCTGGTTAATAAATACTTCTGGTTTCTAAATTATTCCGGTTCATAAATTGTTCTTGTTTGTAAATTGTTCTGGTTTGTAAATTGTTCTTGTTTGTTAATTGTTCTTGTGTGTAAATTGTTCTGGTTTATAAATTGTTCCAGTTTGCAAATTGCTCTGGTTTGCAAATTGTTCTGGTGTATAAATTGTTCTGGTTTGTTAATTGTTTGGTTTGTAAATTGTTCTGGTTTATGAATTGTTCTGGTTTATAAGTTGTTCTGTTTTTAAATTGTTCTGGTTTATATATTGTTCTGGTTTATAAATTGTTCTGGTTTGTAATTTGGTCTGGTTTGTAAATTGTTCTGGTTTGTAAATTGTTCTGGTTTGTTAATTGATCTGGTTTGTAAATTGTTCCGGTGTATAAAATGTTCTGGTTGGTTTAATGTTCTGGTTTATAAATTGTTCTGTCTTGTAAATTGTTCTGGTTTGTTAATTGATCTGGTTTGTAAATTGTTCCGGTGTATAAAATGTTCTGGTTGGTAAATTGATCTGCTTTATAAATTGTTCTGGTATATAAATTGTTCTGGTTTGTAAAATGTACAGGTTTATAAATTGTTAAGGGTTATAAATTGTTTTGGTTTATAAATTGGTCTGGTTTGTAAAATGTTCTGGTTTGTCAAATGTTCTCTCTTATAAATTGTTCTGGTTAGTAAATTGTTCTGCTTTATAAATTGTTCTGGTCTGTAAATTGTTCTGGTTTGAAAATTGGTCTGGTTTATAAAATGTTCTGGTCTGTAAATTGTTCTGGTTTATGAATTGTTCTGATTTGTAAATTGTTCTTTTTTATAAATTGTTCTGGTTTGTAAATTGTTCTGGTTTATAAATTGTTCTGCTTAGTAAATTCTTCTGGTTTATAAATTGTTCTGGTTTGTGAATTGGTCTGGTTTATAAATTGTACTCGATAGTAAATTGTTCTGGTTTATAAATTGTTCTGGTATATTAATTGTAATGGTTTATAAATTTTCTGGTTTGTAAATTGTTCTGGTTTATAAATTGTTCCAGCTTGTAAATTGTTCTGGTTTGTAAGTTGCTCTGGTTTTTAAATTGTTCTGATGTATAAAATGTTCTGGTTGGTAAATTGTTCTGGTGTATAAATTGTTCTGGTACATAAATTGGATTGGATTATAAATTGTTCTGGTTAGTAAATTGTTCTGTTTTATAAAATGTTCTGGTTGGTAAATTGTTCGGTTTAAAATGTGTTCCAGCTTGTAAATTGTTCTTATTTGCATATTGCTCTGGTTTGTAAATTGTTCTGGTGTATAAAATGTTCTGGTTGATAAATTGTTTTGTTTTATAAATTGTTCTGGTTTGTAACTTGTTCAGTTTGATAAATTGTTCTGGTTATTAAATTGTTCTGGTTTGTAAATTGTACTTTTTTATGAATTGTTCTGGTTTGGTAATTGTTCTGGTTTATGAAATGTTCTGGTTGATATATTCTTATTATTTATAAATTGTTTCGGTTTGTAAATTGTTCTGGTTTGTAAATTGGTCTTGTTTATAAATAGTTCTGGTTTTTAAGTTGTTGTGGTTAATAAATACTTCTGGTTTCTAAATTATTCTGGTTCATAAATTGTTTCTGTTTGTAAATTATTCTGGTTTGTAAATTATTCTTGTTTGTTAATTGTTCTTGTGTGTAAATTGTTCTGGTTTATAAATTGTTCCAGTTTGCAAATTGCTCTGGTTTGCAAATTGTTCTGGTGTATAAATTGTTCTGGTTTGTTAATCGTTTGGTTTGTAAATTGTTCTGGTTTATGAATTGTTCTGGTTTATAAGTTGTTCTGTTTTTAAATTGTTCTGGTTTATATATTGTTCTGGTTTATAAATTGTTCTGGTTTGTAATTTGGTCTGGTTTGTAAATTGTTCTGGTTTGTAAATTGTTCTGGTTTGTTAATTGATCTGGTTTGTAAATTGTTCCGGTGTATAAAATGTTCTGGTTGGTAAATTGATCGGCTTTATAAATTGTTCTGGTATATAAATTGTTCTGGTTTGTAAAATGTATAGGTTTATAAATTGTTAAGGTTATAAATTGTTTTGTTTTATAAATTGGTCAGGTTTGTAAAATGTTCTGGTGTGTCAATTGTTCTCTTTTATATATTGTTCTGGTTAGTAAAGTGTTCTGGTTTATAAATTGTTCTGGTCTGTAAATTGTTCTGGTTTGAAAATTGGTCTGGTTTATAAATTGTGCTGGTCTGTAAATTGTACTGGTTTATAAATTGTACTGGTTTGTTTATTGGTCTGGTTTATAAATTGTTCTGGTTAGTAAATTGTTCTGGTTTATTAATTGTTCTGGTTTGTATATTGTTCTTTTTTATAAATTGTTCTGGTGTGTAAATTGTTCTGGTTTATAAATTTTTCTGGTATGTAAATTCGTCTGTTTAATAAGTTGTTCTAGTTTGCAAATTGCTTTGGTTTGCAAATTGTTCTGGTTTACATATTGTTCGGGTTTGTAAATCGTTTGGTTTGTGAATTGGTCTGGTTTATAAATTGTTCTGGTTTATAGATTGTTCTGGTGTATAAATTGTTCTGTTTTATAAATTGTTCTTGTTTGTAAATTGGCCTGGTTTATAAATTGTTCTAGTTTGTAATTTGTTCTGGTTTGTATTTAGCCTGGTTTATAAATTTTTCTGGTCTGTAAATTGTTCTGCTAGGTAAATTGTTTTCTTTTACAAATTGTTCTGGTTTGTGAATTGGTCTGGTTTGTGAATTGGTCTGGTTTATAAATTGTTCTGGATAGTAAATTGTTCTGGTTTATAAATTGTTCTGGTATATAAATTGTAATGGTTTATAAGTTGTTCTGGTTTGTAAATTGTTCTGGTTTGTAAGTTGCGCTGGTTTGTAAATTGTTCTGATGTTTAAAATGTTCTGGTTGGTAAATTGTTCTGGTTTATAAATTGTTCTGGTATATAAATTGTATTGGATTATAAATTGTTCTGGTTAGTAAATTGTTCTGTTTTATAAAATGTTCTGGTTGGTAAATTGTTCGGTTTATAACTTGTTCCAACTTGTAAGTTGTTCTTATTTGTATATTGCTCTGGTTTGTAAATTGTTCTGGTGTATAAAATGTTCTGGTTGATAAATTGTTTTGTTTTATAAATTGTTCTGGATTGTAAATTGTTCAGTTTGATAAATTGTTCTGGTTCGTAAGTTGTTCTGGTTTGTAAATTGTACTTTTTTATGAATTGTTCTGGTTTGGAAATTGTTCTGGTATATGAAATGTTCTGGTTGATATATTCTTATTGTTTATAAACTGTTTTGGTTTGTAAATTGTTCTGGTTTGTAAATTGGTCTGGTTTATAAATTGTTCTGGTTTTTAAATTGTTCTGGTTAATAAATACTTCTGGTTTCTAAATTATTCTGGTTCATAAATTGTTCTTGTGTGTAAATTGTTCTGGTTTGTAAATTGTTCTTGTTTGTTAGTTGTTCTTGTGTGTAAATTGTTCTGGTTTATAAATTGTTCTAGTTTGCAAATTTCTCTGGTTTGCAAATTGTTCTGGTTTATGAATTGTTCTGGTTTGTTAATCGTTTGGTTTGTAAATTGTCCTGGTTTATAAATTGTTCTGGTTTATAAGTTGTTCTGGTTTATAAATTGTTCTGGTTTATATTTTGTACTGGTTTATAAATTGTTCTGGTTTGTAATTTGGTCTGGTTTGTAAATTGTTCTGGTATGTAAATTGTTCTGGTTTATAAATTGTTCGGGTATATAAATTGTAATGTTCTATAAATTGTTCTGGTTTGTAAATTGTTTTGGTTTATAAAATGTTCTGGTTGGTAAATTGTTCTGGTGTATAAATTGTTCCAGCTTGTAAATTGTTCTGGTTTGTTAATTGATCTGGTTTGTAAATTGTTCCGGTGTATAAAATGTTCTGGTTGGTAAATTGATCTGCTTTATAAATTGTTCTGGTATATAAATTGTTCTGGTTTGTAAAATGTACAGGTTTATAAATGGTTAAGGGTTATAAATTGTTTTGGTTTATAAATTGGTCTGGTTTGTAAAATGTACTTTGTAATGAATTGTTCTGGTTTGGAAATTGTTCTGGTTTATGAAATGTTCTGGTTGATATATTCTTACTTTTTATAAATTGTTTTGGTTTCTAAATTGTTCTGGTTTGTAAATTGGTCCGGTTTATAAATTGTTCTGGTTTTTAAGTTGTTCTGGTTAATAAATACTTCTGGTTTCTAAATTATTCCGGTTCATAAATTGTTCTTGTTTGTAAATTGTTCTGGTTTGTAAATTGTTCTTGTTTGTTAATTGTTCTTGTGTGTAAATTGTTCTGGTTTATAAATTGTTCCAGTTTGCAAATTGCTCTGGTTTGCAAATTGTTCTGGTGTATAAATTGTTCTGGTTTGTTAATTGTTTGGTTTGTAAATTGTTCTGGTTTATGAATTGTTCTGGTTTATAAGTTGTTCTGTTTTTAAATTGTTCTGGTTTATATATTGTTCTGGTTTATAAATTGTTCTGGTTTGTAATTTGGTCTGGTTTGTAAATTGTTCTGGTTTGTAAATTGTTCTGGTTTGTTAATTGATCTGGTTTGTAAATTGTTCCGGTGTATAAAATGTTCTGGTTGGTTTAATGTTCTGGTTTATAAATTGTTCTGTCTTGTGTATTGTTCTGGTTTGTTAATTGATCTGGTTTGTAAATTGTTCCGGTGTATAAAATGTTCTGGTTGGTAAATTGATCTGCTTTATAAATTGTTCTGGTATATAAATTGTTCTGGTTTGTAAAATGTACAGGTTTATAAATTGTTAAGGGTTATAAATTGTTTTGGTTTATAAATTGGTCTGGTTTGTAAAATGTTCTGGTTTGTCAAATGTTCTCTCTCATAAATTGTTCTGGTTAGTAAATTGTTCTGCTTTATAAATTGTTCTGGTCTGTAAATTGTTCTGGTTTGAAAATTGGTCTGGTTTATAAAATGTTCTGGTCTGTAAATTGTTCTGGTTTATGAATTGTTCTGATTTGTAAATTGTTCTTTTTTATAAATTGTTCTGGTTTGTAAATTGTTCTGGTTTATAAATTGTTCTGCTTAGTAAATTCTTCTGGTTTATAAATTGTTCTGGTTTGTGAATTGGTCTGGTTTATAAATTGTTCTCGATAGTAAATTGTTCTGGTTTATAAATTGTTCTGGTATATTAATTGTAATGGTTTATAAATTTTCTGGTTTGTAAATTGTTCTGGTTTATAAATTGTTCCAGCTTGTAAATTGTTCTGGTTTGTAAGTTGCTCTGGTTTTTAAATTGTTCTGATGTATAAAATGTTCTGGTTGGTAAATTGTTCTGGTGTATAAATTGTTCTGGTACATAAATTGGATTGGATTATAAATTGTTCTGGTTAGTAAATTGTTCTGTTTTATAAAATGTTCTGGTTGGTAAATTGTTCGGTTTAAAATGTGTTCCAGCTTGTAAATTGTTCTTATTTGCATATTGCTCTGGTTTGTAAATTGTTCTGGTGTATAAAATGTTCTGGTTGATAAATTGTTTTGTTTTATAAATTGTTCTGGTTTGTAACTTGTTCAGTTTGATAAATTGTTCTGGTTATTAAATTGTTCTGGTTTGTAAATTGTACTTTTTTATGAATTGTTCTGGTTTGGTAATTGTTCTGGTTTATGAAATGTTCTGGTTGATATATTCTTATTATTTATAAATTGTTTCGGTTTGTAAATTGTTCTGGTTTGTAAATTGGTCTTGTTTATAAATAGTTCTGGTTTTTAAGTTGTTGTGGTTAATAAATACTTCTGGTTTCTAAATTATTCTGGTTCATAAATTGTTTCTGTTTGTAAATTATTCTGGTTTGTAAATTATTCTTGTTTGTTAATTGTTCTTGTGTGTAAATTGTTCTGGTTTATAAATTGTTCCAGTTTGCAAATTGCTCTGGTTTGCAAATTGTTCTGGTGTATAAATTGTTCTGGTTTGTTAATTGTTTGGTTTGTAAATTGCTCTGGTTTATGAATTGTTCTGGTTTATAAGTTGTTCTGTTTTTAAATTGTTCTGGTTTATATATTGTTCTGGTTTATAAATTGTTCTGGTTTGTAATTTGGTCTGGTTTGTAAATTGTTCTGGTTTGTAAATTGTTCTGGTTTGTTAATTGATCTGGTTTGTAAATTGTTCCGGTGTATAAAATGTTCTGGTTGGTAAATTGATCGGCTTTATAAATTGTTCTGGTATATAAATTGTTCTGGTTTGTAAAATGTATAGGTTTATAAATTGTTAAGGTTATAAATTGTTTTGTTTTATAAATTGGTCAGGTTTGTAAAATGTTCTGGTGTGTCAATTGTTCTCTTTTATATATTGTTCTGGTTAGTAAAGTGTTCTGGTTTATAAATTGTTCTGGTCTGTAAATTGTTCTGGTTTGAAAATTGGTCTGGTTTATAAATTGTGCTGGTCTGTAAATTGTACTGGTTTATAAATTGTACTGGTTTGTTTATTGGTCTGGTTTATAAATTGTTCTGGTTAGTAAATTGTTCTGGTTTATTAATTGTTCTGGTTTGTATATTGTTCTTTTTTATAAATTGTTCTGGTGTGTAAATTGTTCTGGTTTATAAATTTTTCTGGTATGTAAATTCGTCTGTTTAATAAGTTGTTCTAGTTTGCAAATTGCTTTGGTTTGCAAATTGTTCTGGTTTACATATTGTTCGGGTTTGTAAATCGTTTGGTTTGTGAATTGGTCTGGTTTATAAATTGTTCTGGTTTATAGATTGTTCTGGTGTATAAATTGTTCTGTTTTATAAATTGTTCTTGTTTGTAAATTGGCCTGGTTTATAAATTGTTCTAGTTTGTAATTTGTTCTGGTTTGTATTTAGCCTGGTTTATAAATTTTTCTGGTCTGTAAATTGTTCTGCTAGGTAAATTGTTTTCTTTTACAAATTGTTCTGGTTTGTGAACTGGTCTGGTTTGTGAATTGGTCTGGTTTATAAATTGTTCTGGATAGTAAATTGTTCTGGTTTATAAATTGTTCTGGTACATAAATTGTAATGGTTTATAAGTTGTTCTGGTTTGTAAATTGTTCTGGTTTGTAAGTTGCGCTGGTTTGTAAATTGTTCTGATGTTTAAAATGTTCTGGTTGGTAAATTGTTCTGGTTTATAAATTGTTCTGGTATATAAATTGTATTGGATTATAAATTGTTCTGGTTAGTAAATTGTTCTGTTTTATAAAATGTTCTGGTTGGTAAATTGTTCGGTTTATAACTTGTTCCAACTTGTAAGTTGTTCTTATTTGTATATTGCTCTGGTTTGTAAATTGTTCTGGTGTATAAAATGTTCTGGTTGATAAATTGTTTTGTTTTATAAATTGTTCTGGATTGTAAATTGTTCAGTTTGATAAATTGTTCTGGTTCGTAAGTTGTTCTGGTTTGTAAATTGTACTTTTTTATGAATTGTTCTGGTTTGGAAATTGTTCTGGTTTATGAAATGTTCTGGTTGATATATTCTTATTGTTTATAAATTGTTTTGGTTTGTAAATTGTTCTGGTTTGTAAATTGGTCTGGTTTATAAATTGTTCTGGTTAATAAATACTTCTGGTTTCTAAATTATTCTGGTTCATAAATTGTTCTTGTGTGTAAATTGTTCTGGTTTGTAAATTGTTCTTGTTTTTTAGTTGTTCTTGTGTGTAAATTGTTCTGGTATATAAATTGTTCTAGTTTGCAAATTTCTCTGGTTTGCAAATTGTTCTGGTTTATAAATTGTTCTGGTTTGTTAATCGTTTGGTTTGTAAATTGTTCTGGTTTATAAATTGTTCTGGTTTATAAATTGTTCTGGTTTATAAATTGTTCTGGTTTATATTTTGTACTGGTTTATAAATTGTTCTGGTTTGTAATTTGGTCTGGTTTGTAAATTGTTCTGGTATGTAAATTGTTCTGGTTTATAAATTGTTTGGGTATATAAATTGTAATGTTTTATAAATTGTTCTGGTTTGTAAATTGTTTTGGTTTATAAAATGTTCTGGTTGGTAAATTGTTCTGGTGTATAAATTGTTCCAGCTTGTAAATTGTTCTGGTTTGTTAATTGATCTGGTTTGTAAATTGTTCCGGTGTATAAAATGTTCTGGTTGGTAAATTGATCTGCTTTATAAATTGTTCTGGTATATAAATTGTTCTGGTTTGTAAAATGTACAGGTTTATAAATGGTTAAGGGTTATAAATTGTTTTGGTTTATAAATTGGTCTGGTTTGTAAAATGTACTTTGTAATGAATTGTTCTGGTTTGGAAATTGTTCTGGTTTATGAAATGTTCTGGTTGATATATTCTTACTTTTTATAAATTGTTTTGGTTTCTAAATTGTTCTGGTTTGTAAATTGGTCCGGTTTATAAATTGTTCTGGTTTTTAAGTTGTTCTGGTTAATAAATACTTCTGGTTTCTAAATTATTCCGGTTCAAAAATTTGTCTTGTTTGTAAATTGTTCTGGTTTGTAAATTGTTCTTGTTTGTTAATTGTTCTTGTGTGTAAATTGTTCTGGTTTATAAATTGTTCCAGTTTGCAAATTGCTCTGGTTTGCAAATTGTTCTGGTGTATAAATTGTTCTGGTTTGTTAATTGTTTGGTTTGTAAATTGTTCTGGTTTATGAATTGTTCTGGTTTATAAGTTGTTCTGTTTTTAAATTGTTCTGGTTTATATATTGTTCTGGTTTATAAATTGTTCTGGTTTGTAATTTGGTCTGGTTTGTAAATTGTTCTGGTTTGTAAATTGTTCTGGTTTGTTAATTGATCTGGTTTGTAAATTGTTCCGGTGTATAAAATGTTCTGGTTGGTAAATTGATCTGCTTTTTAAATTGTTCTGGTATATAAATTGTTCTGGTTTGTAAAATGTACAGGTTTATAAATTGTTAAGGTTATAAATTGTTTTGTTTTATAAATTGGTCAGGTTTGTAAAATGTTCTGGTTTGTCAATTGTTCTCTTTTATATATTGTTCTGGTTAGTAAAGTGTTCTGGTTTATAAATTGTTCTGGTCTGTAAATTGTTCTGGTTTGAAAATTGGTCTGGTTTATAAATTGTGCTGGTCTGTAAATTGTACTGGTTTATAAATTGTACTGGTTTGTTTATTGGTCTGGTTTATAAATTGTTCTGGTTAGTAAATTGTTCTGGTTTATTAATTGTCCTGGTTTGTATATTGTTCTTTTTTATAAATTGTTCTGGTGTGTAAATTGTTCTGGTTTATAAATTTTTCTGGTATGTAAATTCGTCTGTTTAATAAGTTGTTCTAGTTTGCAAATTGCTTTGGTTTGCAAATTGTTCTGGTTTACATATTGTTCGGGTTTGTAAATCGTTTGGTTTGTGAATTGGTCTGGTTTATAAATTGTTCTGGTTTATAGATTGTTCTGGTGTATAAATTGTTCTGTTTTATAAATTGTTCTTGTTTGTAAATTGGCCTGGTTTATAAATTGTTCTAGTTTGTAATTTGTTCTGGTTTGTATTTAGCCTGGTTTATAAATTTTTCTGGTCTGTAAATTGTTCTGCTAGGTAAATTGTTTTGTTTTACAAATTGTTCTGGTTTGTGAATTGGTCTGGTTTGTGAATTGGTCTGGTTTATAAA